>NC_048895.1:73928735-73938735 GCF_011077185.1 Oxyura jamaicensis | reverse complement strand
CAGATGTTCTTGCATACAGAGCATTGGACTGGTAGAGCAGAATTAACGTAACCACAGTAAATATTTACTCCAATGATGCCTACATGATTTAAGATGAGAAAGTCCAGCTTACCAGCCAAAATGCTTGTTGAGAAGCTTAAGCAAGTAGAAAGAGCAGCTGTTTGGGACATTCCTTATTCACACAGAAGCTGCTTTCAGGCAGTTAGTGGGAGATGTTGGAGCTCCCACAACCTCACCATAGCAACAGCCCCTCACTGCCAGAGCACTTTTCATTGCCAGATGAAATTTATGTGAAATGAAATCTAATAACATCTCTTGCCATTTCTTTCTAAATTTAAGCCCCGTCCATGAAAAATAAGTTGCTGTTGAGCCCTTTAATAAACTTTTCAAAATGTCTGGCATTTCTCCATTTTCAGAACAGAATTTCTGGTGGTAGAGGGGGGTCTTTTATTAAAGTTGTATTGTTTGAAGGTTGATATGTTGATTTTGATTCAGAGGGGTTTACTGGGTGAAGGCTGGTATTTTGTGAAGGTCATGACCACCTTAGAGGATGCCACTCATGTAGATCTATTGAGCTAGCATTAAACCAGCTAGCAGTGGTCTTGGGAGCATGGTAGCCATGGAAACATGGTGCTTAATGTAGCCTGCTAAAATTGCTTTAAAAGCTGTCTAAAAGCTTAGGTGGCTGGCCTGCATTGAGCTTCTGTGAGCAGGACCTGAAGTAACTCTTGAAAAACTAACTAATCTCTGTCTACTTGTGATTTGGTGAATGCAACACAGAATTCAGCTAACCATAAACCTTCAGATGGCTGAATAACTAAAAGTTTTTATATTTACAAGCTGACCAAGATACAATATTGTATTGGTTATAGCATGTTTCAATGAAACTACTGCTGTCAAAAAAGAAAAAAAAAAAAAAAAAAAAGAGAAAAAAAAAAAAACGATGACCAGAATGTTTCAAAAGAGGTTATCTAATATGAGCCGGGTATTCTAAGAGTTGGCAGATGTATAAACAACTGAATACGTTATAAACTCTTCTTGCTTTATTTCAAAAAGCAACATTTATGTGATAAATAAATAATAATAATAATAATAATAATAATAATAATAATAATAATCTATCTGATTAAAGCTGCTACTGTTATTTAGATTCTAGACAATGAAACTACAAATACAAAGTTTGGGGTGACTAAAGCTTTAGGCCTATTACCATAGAAAACAACTTTATTTAGGAAACAAAAACAATTTGATGTTAATGGATTTGGAATAAGAACAGACAGAAGAGATTTCTTAATGTTTATTTACTTTTCTCTGTGGAAACAAGAGTTTGGTTACAAGTATTGTTCTCATTACATATTCTAAATAGAAATGGGTGCATGTAATTTAATTACATTTAATTGAATTGCATTACATTTAATTACAGTTAATTAGAATAGTTTTTAGCTGTGTGTTCCTACATAGTTCTAATCTGATGCTCAGGCTTAGAACCATGAAAGGAACAAAATGCACAAAATCTGATCTAGTATGATTTTAGAGTAGTCCTTTGGAATGTGTTTTTTAAAAGCTCAGCATGAATGTTGGGTACTTAAAATGTATAGAAGTCTAAGTGATTGTTAAGAAGTTTTTTTAATCAACAACAAATCGGCATTTGTTAATGCTTGGAACTATTACCATTTTAGCAATGCTGAGATTGCTACTCTCTTTTGTAGCACAGCCAGGTTAGAACCCCCAAAGAAAATGATTAAGTTTCAGACATCCTTAAATGCTGAATTTTAATGTGTCCAGCACATATTAGCAAAACCACATGCTAAACAGAACAGAGAAGCTACAGCTGGTTCTATTCAAAAACAGAGCCAGAGGAATATTTTATCACTTTCTTAATGAAAACTGAGGGTATAATGTACTGACAATATACTGAAGAACTTAGTTTTTAAAGTCATCAACTACAGTCATTTTAAAGTTATCAATATTTGAAAAATTTTACAGAGATAAAAAGTGTAAGTCAGAAGCTAGGATTTTGAGAGCATATTTGAGTTTCCCTTTTATATAATAATTCAGAAAAAAAAAAAAAATTATTTGGGGCACAACTGATCAATAGTGATTAGTGATTACAGTTATCAGTGCCAAGAATTTGGTCTGAAAATCCTCCCTTCTTCCTTGGCTTCTCACAATCCATAACTATCAACTGGAGAATTCAGTCTTCTATTGGGAATGACTAGGCTACCTGGCAAGAAACTCCCAGATTTACTCAGTGGCAGCAACCACCTTGGACAAAGGAGTTCTGAATTTGCAACTTTTTTGAGTGTCTTTGCTGAATGACATTATGTGTTTCAATGGCCTTTTTTTCAGTGCACTTTTATTTTAAAATTTAGGTTTATTGAAAACCTCAGTAGCAGTTGGTGGACTTTAAAAATCTTCTGCAAAATCCAAGTCAATGGTACATGAGAAAAAAAAAAAAAAAAAAAAAAAAAAAAGTCATATTTGCAATCAAATATCTTGCATTTTTACCATCTAAAAAAGCAAATCAGCTACAGAAACTGCTTATATGTGAGAGTGCAGAACCCATTGTATAAACAGCTTCCTTACTGCAGTATCCAAATCAGCATAAGAATATTAAGAATATATAATGAAAGAATATTAAAAGAAGGTGACTTCTTCAAATTCTGTGTAAAAGAGTATTGCAAGCTAAATAGTATTCCCCCTTTCAGACATAAACCCAGTATAAGAAAATTCCCTGTCAGATAAGACAGGGAATAAGACACTATAAGACAGATAAGACACTAAGAGACTGGTTCTGTTTGGTTTTTGGATGTTGTTTGGGGGGAGCAGAGAGGGGGGATGGGGTGGAGGGAAGGAGAGAATGGTGTTAGCACAAGTTACAGATGCATAAGGCATCAGCAGCTCCAAAATATATGGAAAAGTTTTTACTTTGTTTTGTTTCATTTTTAATTGTTACAATATTAAGTTCAATGGAATGTTTTGACACACTCCTCTAAAAATTTCCTTTTTTTTTTTTTTTCCTTCTTTTTTTTTGGGGAAAAAATAATTCAGGGCATGTGTTTTAACATTTAAAGATGGTCTAAATTATTCCCATCTTCTCAGCCTCTTGCTAACAAACACCTAGTTGTTCACAACGGTTCTATAAAAGGCCAGAGTGGAAACAATGCCATGCTAAATACTGGTTTTACCAAACACTTATTACCAGATGCAAGAAGAAGGAGATTATTTGTAAAGTTGAAAATAAATTAAACAAACAAACAAAAAAAAAAGGAGAGAAAAAAAAATTATATAGAAGTACGTAAACAGAGCATTCATAAGAATTCAAATTTAATTGAATATTGCAAAAAGGGAAATAAGGATATTAATAAACAAGGTACCTAATGATTTGGGGCCACATTTATAATTAAACTTTCTGAAATCTGAGGTAAATATGTGAAATTACAACATTTGTATCTTTTTACCCTAAAAACTATTTTTTTTTTTATTTTAAACTGAAATATTAACTATGTTCTTGGAAAAGGCATCATCTACAGCTGATGTGTAAATCTACCCAGAATAGGAGTTGTGATAGATGTATTACCTATGATGACAGGACAGACAAATGCAGTTGGCCAAACACTTCGGCAATGTTTGTTCAGTTTATTTCATTTTTTCATTTTAATTTTCTTGAGTTTAAACATATGGGAGATAGTCTTCAGGTTTGCAAACACAATGTGTTTGCAAATTTAGCAGCAGTAGATAGGCTTCTAAATGTGTGAGTATCTAGTGGTTAACATAACAAAATATTGGTCAGTGCCATATAGCTGGCTTATCTGTGAAATCTAGCTATCGCTAGAGAAGACAGAACAAATCGGTAATGCAAAAGAAACTATTCTGCAAGCTTTTCATAAGTCAGTTTTTAATTGAGTCAACTAGAAGCATTGCCTATACAAGAATTCTTGCAACAAGACTTCAATACGTATTGCTGTGTATACAGAGGGAAAATAAATTAAAAAAAAAAAAAAAAAAAAAAAGCAAGCACATTTCAAGTAATATTTCTAATAAAATTGATCTATTTAAAAATTGTCCGATTTGTAACTGCAGATTGAAAGCATATGACCTGCTTTTCCCAGGGATTGTTCAGAGTTTTAATTCATTCCCTTTGAGAAATGTTTTTCTTTAATTATGTTCACTGTCAAAAATACTTAATTTCTTTTTTTGATTTGCTAATTATTTCTTGCCATTGCCTGATTACTGTTCTGGAATGTGCTGTTATCTGTTTGTTTGCATTTGCTTAATTTTTAGTTTTCAGTAATCTTTCTGACACTTGGTTCTTTACCTCCCCTTTATTGCGTAGAATTGTTTGGAATGTTTTTAGTCAGCTTATCTAAGTGTTTGCTTACAGAGATTTCCTTTTTGTGTCTGCTTTTCTGTAACACCCTTTAAGTAGCCTTGGAATGCTTCATTCAGAGTTTTTAAAGTGCTTTATAATAACTCCTTGCAAGACTGAAGTCTTTTAAACCACAGTCTATTCATAATCAGAGAACAGGTGGTATTATTTTTCTTTTTCCTTCCATTGCAAACAATTTTGATGCAGTGAATGCTCAGTTTCTTGCTGGTTTGCATCTGGTAGGATGTCTTCAAGGTTACTTTTTATTTTTTGTTTCTATTTCTGGCATTACAGCAGTATCTTGTACAATGGCTTTCTTACTATATTCAAACAGTAGAACAGAATTACAGGAACGTGAAAATATGAGGCAGAAAACAACAAAATTTTACTTAATTAAAGTCTTTCACATTCAAAAAATGATAAGTACAAGAAATTAGTAAATAAAGGCGAAGAGGGGAGAAACAGAAACAAACAAACAACAAACAAACAAAGCGTTTGAAAAAAAAAAATAATAATAATAAATAAAGTCTTCATTCCAGAAATATCAAGATAGCAATAGACATATGTGCTAAATTTTTTTAGAAATATTCAGTACATAAATTAAGGAGCTTCATGAAATGTGTATTGCGTTTGCTTGATGTTAAAATGGTTGTGAAGAAGTATGTGGGATTGATTCATATTATTTCATTATTCGAAATGACAGATGCAAGAGTTGAGTTAGAGTTGAATTAGTTGAGTTAAAGCTAGAATTCTAAAACATACCTGAGAATATATTGACTTGGTGGAAAATAAAACATAAATGAGTATTTGAAACATTAAATACAGTAATTTGAGACCAAGTTCATCAGTCTGTTTCATCAGCATACCACATGAATAGTTTTTGTTCTATTTCTACATAATAGGAAATTACTTAATCCATGGAATTTCAGATACAGATGACAAAGAAAAATAATATGTTTTATTATGAATGAAAAAAAAAAAAAAAAAAAAAAAAAACAGTGAAGTACCAGTAGAACACTCCTATCAAATAGTACATAACAGGGAGAATTCTACCAACCATCTTCACTAAGATATTGAGATATCCTTTCTAGAGATAAAAATATTATATATATATATAAATTTCTGACAATTTTTTTGATCATAAATCAGAAAAAAAATAATATAAACACTGTATGTACATGTTGCTATGTTTGGAAGAAGTCAAGATTGAAGAAATATCAGTTTTGACATTCATTTGAAGTGAAAAGTATTAAATTTATGTTTGAATTTTTGACAGCTTATTTTAACCTTCCATTGAACATTTCATTGTAAAGAATTGAGTTAGTGATCATGAATCTTATCTTGAAGCTTTAGATAATCCATTATACATTTTATGCCAGAGTCCAACCAAAAGTCACTGCTTTCAGAGTTGTTAGAGAACATAGGAACACAGAACAGAGGAAGAATCTTGTCTGAAAACTCCAGAGGAAGAATCCATGCAGAGTGAAAAATTGTTCAAATATGAGCAGAGCAAGGAAAAGGAAAAGGTGTTTGTCAATGGTAACATTAAGATTACAGAAGAATTGAGTGAAAGGACTAAAGGAGACACACATAGTGATGAACCTGAATGATGTTTTCTTCCTGAATACATTTTTTAAATGAATATTCCACCAGAGAGACGGGTAGAAATAGTATTTTCACAGCTGTGCAATTGCATGCTTTTTCATTTGGAAGTGGCACTTTCTGTAAAAATGGATCACAATATTTTAAGGGAACAATTTTGCCTCCTGCATATTTGAGAAACTGCCACTATACTTGTTAAATAATGTGTATTTAGTAGATATAATGTTTAATTACTTTATATTTTGTGATAGGAAATACAATAGCCATTAGTAAGTTAACTGAGTTCACATTGACAGTGAGAATGAGCATGAAACTCAGAGTAGATTTAGGCTGGAAATTAGGAAATATTTCTTCTCAGAAAGAGTAGTCAGGCATTGGAACAGATTGCCTAGGGAAATGGTGGAGGCACCATCCCTACGGATGTCCAAGGAAAGGTCGAACCTCGTGCTTACTGACATGGTTTATTGGGTGACATTTGTAGTAGGGTGATAGTTGGACCAGATGATCTTGGAGGTCTTTACCAACCTTAATGATTCTATGTTTCTATGATGAACCACTTTTTGTTAGCACAAGTTCTGTCACTCAGGTGAATTATTTGAATCCTAATATTTTTTTTTATGATCTGTGTATTAAAAACTGGCAGATTTTTTTATTTATTTATTTATTTTTTACATGTACTGTTTCTATGTCATATGAAGAACAGAAAGAATACCATGTGTTGAAAAAAAAAAAAAAAAAAAAAGATTGTTTTTGTGACACATTGTTTTGTGACTTTACATGAAATGTGTTCTTTCCCATTTTTTTACATTTAACATTCAGATATAAATTATTTATTTTTTCCTATAATTTTATTTTCACTGTTCATTCTTTTTCATCTCTCACAGTAATATGTTAGAATCCAAGAATACTGGAACGTAAGAATTTGCCAGTGACATTAATAACTCATGAATGGCCAACTCCACAGGTAGTGTACTAGTGGCTAATATCTTTCGATGCACAATGGAATACTTCAATTTAATTGGTTAAAATACCACTGGACATCACTATCTGGCCTTGATTTCATCAGCAAAGATATGAAGGATATCTAATTTATCTAACTGACTTTGGCTACTAAGCCATTTACATGGCTAAGTTTTTTGTTTTTTGTTTTATTATTATTATTATTATTATTGTTATTGTTATTATTATTAGTTTGGTTTTTGTCCTGATATGGTCTATACATTCTAGTCAACTGAGAAGTGACATATGCATTCTTATTTTCAGTTACAGGAAAATGTGGGTAAGAAATTACGACCCACACTTAATGAGGAAATAGTAGACACAGGTGGAAATCAAAGATCGGGGATATATGCTCAAGAAAAATATCTGTATCGATGTGGTGATAGACACTTTATATATATAAATATAAGTATATATGTAATCACAGGACCACAGAATCACAGAATGGTGGAGGTTGGAAGGGACCTCCAGAGATCATCTACTCCAAGCCCCCTGCTCAAGCAGGGTCACCTAGAGCTTTTTACACTGGATTGCATCCAGGTGGGTTTTGAATATCTCCAAAGAAGGAGACTCCACAACCTCTCTGGGTAGCCTTTTTCAGTGCTCTGTCACCTGAACAGTAAAGTTACTCCTCGTATGGTGATCCTGTGGTTCAGTTTATACCCACTACCCCTTGTCCTATCACTTGCCTATAATGATCAAACAGCTTGAAAACCCATTACCCCAACCACCTCATGCATAAATGTATGGAGGAGAAGAAACAGCAAAAGTGTATGAGGATCACGTGAGAGATTACTTGAGAGTGCTCAACCTATACAAGTCCATGGGACCAGAAGGGCTGTATTGAAAGATTTGAGAGAACTGAGCATGCTCGGGAGATGGCATGAGAAGAAGATGCTGTAAATATAATGCTTCTTCAACCGATTTTTAACAGTTTGTTGCTCAGATGAAGCACCCTATAATACAATGCCTTTGTAAAACGATCTTTCCTGATGTGCTCACATTTCCACAAGGAGACAACAGTGGATTACAATTAACTTTAACTTCCTTAGCTTTCACACTGGAGCTAGGAGAATTTAGCATTATTTAAATGTGGAATAAAATTACTGTATCTGGCCTACATATACTTAAAGTTATTCTAAGACTGTATATCAATTTTCCATACAGCTTTTCTAATCCTTATCTTGATTTTAAAGATTTGTGCCAAACGTGGTTTCAGAACAGAGAACAGTCGATTTCAGTGACAAATTACACTACTGTTTATCAGAGAAATTTTCTGCTTTCTTCTTCTTCTTCTAAAAAAAAAAAAAAAAAAAAAAAAAAAAAAGTTAATCTAAATCATTGTCATCGTGTCAAATCCCAGAACTAAAATGTGGATTGAGAAATTCAAGCTCATGTCTGCTCAATAATAATTAAACTATATAACACATAACATGTGTGAGATGATGAAGTCAGTAGAACTAGTCATATAGCAAGGTGAGCAGACTTGTCCCACCTTACTAGAGTAAACTTATCTCTAATTCAGCCTTGCTAGCTTAAATCCTCTACAGGTAAGGGAAACTCTGAGTGGTGTGAAGGAATAATTTTGAAGTACATTTTCCTATTATTAAATTATGGGTAGAACTCAAGAAAGGGGGTAAAATGGATGCACTAAATGGAGGCTCAAAAGAAGAGAATCATTGTGGATCTTTCTCTATTTGTCCTAAGTTAAAATTTACATACTATCAGCAATACTTTGGATGTTCTGTGTTATTTGGAGGGTTGTTTGTTTTGTTTAATTGTTTCAATTTTTTGATTTTTACTTTTTGTTTTTAGAAAGTTCTGAAATACCGATGTAGTAGTACATTTGGGGTGGTTTTACCCAGCTGGGCGGCTGAACTCCACCACAACTGCTCTTTCACTTCCCCTCCTCAAAAGGAAAGGGGAAGAAAATATGATGAAAAGGGCTTAAGGGTTGAGATAAGGACAGAGAGATCACTCAGTAGTTATCATTATGGGCAAAACAGACTCAGCATAGGGAGATTAATATAATTTATTACATATTATTATAAAGCTGGATTCTGTAGAGCTCTTGGTTTAGTGAAAAACTAAAAGCAAAACTAAAAACATTTTCCCCCCATCCACTCTCCTCTATGTCCTCCCCCCAGGCCCTGCAGGGGAATGGGTAAATGGGGGATTCAGTCAGTCCATAACTCTGTCTCCACCACTCCTTCATGGTCACTCTCTGCCCCTGCTCCACATGGGGTCCCTCCCACGGGATACCGTCCTTCCCGAACTGAGGCTGTGGGGGCTTCCCCACAGGCAGCAGCTCTTCAAGAAGTTCTCCAATGTGTTTGTTTCCTTTTAAAGCATCTCTTAAGCAACTCTATAACAGATGTAGACCTAACCCAATATATTTTCCGAAAGTTCCTAGGAACAGGTAATGAAAACCATACCCTCACTCCTACTTTTGATATTAGGGATTCTTTTAAGCAATGTTAAACTTTCAGGTTTTTATAATCATATAGTAACTTTGAAAGGTTTTTCCTTCCAGGGAGACTTATGGAAGTATAGATTTCTCTGAAAATCATGTGTGTGTTAGTTAGTATGTTAACCTACAATAGTTTGAGATGTAGGTGCACAGGGTTCTGAATCAACGTAGTTTCAATATCACAGTGAAGATAATTTTTTCTCTTTGAACTAGACTAGCCAATGATCCTGTTTCCTCTCTCTTTCTTCTTATTTTGAACCCTTGTGTGAAAGGAAAGTTTAAGCAACCTAAGTCCATACAACCTTTTTAGAGTCTATAACAATTTAACAAAGTCCTGGTTTATAAGTACTTTTATAACTACTGTGGAAGAAAAGGTGGAGAGGACAGGACAGGACAGGACAGGAGAGACTTAATTTCTACAGGTCTTTACCACATGAAAACTTTTTTTTTTTTTTTTCCTATCAAGAGGAAAATAAATAAATTCTTATTACAAAGAAATTGATTTTTTTTCTTTCTCTCTCTCTCTCTCTCTCTCTCTCTCTCTCTCTCCTTTTTTTTTT
>NC_048895.1:73916721-73928635 GCF_011077185.1 Oxyura jamaicensis | reverse complement strand
TTTTTTTTTTTTTTTTTTTTTCCTAAACTGGTCTGTTTGGATGCATACTTTTGTGGTCACTTCCAGACTGAAAAATTTTCCCTGAATAATCATTGACATATTTCTTATGCTTTCATATTGCTTAAGCGTCACAGAACCTAGTCCTCTTCTAGTAAAAATAGTTTGCAATTTAGAAGCAGTTCTTTAGGTTTCACATTGTCCCTATGTTGAGTGTAGGGTTTCACCGTCTATGTAGAGATATCATTTTTTTGCAGATGTGGACTCACTTATATTGTTCTCCACTACACTATTTGAGAATTTTGCAGTTCTTAATGAGCATGTGAGGTGCTTTTTATTATTTTCATTTTCTGCTTAGGGGATATAAGTTCTTTATACCACCATCTCTATTCAGATCACAGCTATCATTTATTTTAGTTTTATATGTGAGTGCTGAATACTTACATCAGGGCATAGGCAAACACTCTAGGTACAGGCTCTTTAAGTTGTTGTCTGCTTGGTTTCACTGCCTTCAGTCCCTAAACAGTTATGCTGCCTGTCTGACTCATATCATTGAGAAAAAAAAAAAAAAAAAAAAAAAAAAAAAAGGAGGGAAAGGAAAAATCTGGCTTGAGACTTCTGCCCAGTGTTTCACAGGAAATTTATGGCAGAGTCCCATTCCCCAGAATACTGGTACAGCATCCAGCTTCATCAGCAAAGGGGTCTCAGAGATGTTAACCTCCTTCATTTGTTTCATTGCTGTTGAAGAATCAGACTGGGTATCAAGTAACAATGGGTTCTGACACATAGAAGAGGAAATAATCACTGTAGTTACATTCTGTGTCATGAGACGTATGAGGGAGCTAAATAAAGATACAGTAATGCTTCTACGTCACAAAAGATTATGACTATTTAATCTGTAAAAACTTTCAATAAAGGTTATTTGTCTGTGATTTTCTAACCTTTAAAGAACTAATTATAAACCCCAGGCACATGGCACACAGAGCATCAATGTTAATGACTGCATGAATCATATAAAAGAGTTAAGTCTGTGGACATATACTATGGATCTATTGCATTTGTGCTAATGAACTAATTGATATCACCTGTGGGCTTTCTTTTTCTGTTTAGATGAGTTAGAGCAAATGCACATTATTAGCCAGTATGCTGACTGTAGAGGAATGTTGAAACTCACTGTGCCAGACCTATATTTTATGTCATAGAGAACAGGTATAGTAACCATTTTGCCTCTTTCATCTGTATTAATCCTTCTTCTACCTCCTATCCTTATCTCTGACTTAGGATCCTTATTAAAGATTCAGACTAGAACTAAAATATTTTTTCTTGCTTCAAGTTCTGGCTCATACATTACCTTGAACACCCACTGAATCATATCCCTCTCCTCTCTGATGCCTCCGGTTCCATATATTTTGTTTCTTTGTATTCCAAAGGCTTTATTTTTTCTACCTTAACATCATAATCTTATTGCTTATGGGCCACAAAGGAACAGTTGAGACTGCACAACAAAAGTTTACATTATATTATCTGATAGACCAAAGCAACAAAAATAGTAAATTTTGAGGAAACACCCTCCCAGTTCCTATATCTGTCATCTGGAATAAATAGAGTTCAAAAAGAGATTCCTTGATTTTACTCTCAAGCTCAAGAAGTCTCTACGGAGGATATTCAAGCTGTAGGTTTTTTTTTTTTTTTTTTTTTTTTTTTTTTAACAGAATGTAATTAGATCTATCTGTAGGTAACTCAAAAGAGAAAAGAGGACAATTAAATTCCTAAGAAGTTTTATTTATTTTTTCCAAAGTATGTAGATTTTTTTTTTAATTTAATTGGATTTACAGGTACAAATTCTCTCTGAAAATTTAGATGGAGGCAACATCTATGAATATTATGAATAGAATTCAGTTCTCCTTACCATGAGCCCACAGTATGACTAAAACAAATATACAAAGCATTTGTACACGTGAATTGAATCTGATAGAAATATAATGGTTTTAACTTAAAAACTAAAGGATACAATTACAAAGTTATATCTTTGGGGAATTTTGGGGAATGATTCTGCCACAGAATCAACTCCAGTATCAGCGAGCCACAACTTTGTCATTTAGGACACCATTAAGCTACCCTAATGTCAAATACTGCTCATTCAGAGCCAGTCCAGATAAAATCAACAGGAGTCTTCCATGGATTTGAGTGATCTTCATATAAAGCCAGGAGAAGAAAGACCTTTTTTCTTCCTTGTAGGATTAAGATTAAAAAAAAAAAAAAAAAAAAAAAAAAAAAAGAGAGAGAGAGAATGATTGATTAGGTATGTCATTGTCAGTTCTGTGAGCTATGTATTTTATATGATGTTTTAGGCTAACCCTAAGGAAAAGTAGTTTGTGCTGGGGAGTAGAGATGATTAATTCTGTGTCCTGGGGCATTCATTTTGATCATCTTGATGTGAATAGCTCTTGTTTTTAACTGGGTCTTGGTAGGACAGAGAGACAAACTTAGGAGAAAATTTTGCCTTATATTTTCACTCACAATGTCTAGCGAATTAAAACTGATACAGCCTAGCTAGGGCAGAATTTTATCTTTACACTTTTGAATTTTACTAGAATATATATATATCCTAAGGTGATATGTTCATTTTTCCTATGTTGTTTTTACTTGCCATTTGTTATTTTTAATGCCTTTAAAATAAATACAGATTCCCAGAAGCCAAATAAAAATACATCTTTTCACTTTATTTATTTTATTTTGATCTTAAGTATGCCCTACATACTCTAGTGTGCATGCACATGTAAGACTGGTTTGGTTACAAAAACTCTTGAAATCATTTATGAATATGAGTTCTTGAAATCATTATGAGTACAGCTCTAAAGGATAACATAAAAGTACACCTCAAATGAGCATCAGAGCATAAATCACAGAGAAACGTAACTCTGTTGCATTCTCTAATGGATGCAATACTCAAAATAAACGTCAGAATTGCAGTCTGTAAAACCGTGGAGTTACTGTAGAGTTAAATTATCTAGTTAACATATTTTTTTCTTGTAAAATATATTGCTGGGAGTAGGAAGAAGCAAATTAGAGTGTGTGTGTGGGGATGGGGGGGGGGGGGGGGCGGGGGAAGCTAATATAGCCTTGCAAGCATTTAGAAAAAACAATGGCCTCTCTAGAGATGGTTGATCTGACTGTGGTAATATAATAAGCTGTTCCTTTGGCAAAAGAATGTATGCTAGTTGGTTCACACCACACAATTTATTTACAAGACTTCAAGTTGCAACAGCTGCAGCTCCATTCTTTGCTGGAAGATAGAGGGAATGCATCCAAGTGAAACATAAATACACAAGTCAGATGTGCCTCTGTCAGATATCACCCTTGAAGACATTTTCCTTGGAATGGGTGATTTTAAATCTCCAGATATTATTTCACACTGAAAAAGTACCATAATGAAAACAGTGCATTTAGAGAATAGATACAGGGTTTGTCTATCCATCTATCTATCAACCAATGAATATAGCAAGGCCGTATGCTAAATGATCTTTTAAAGAACATATGTAAAACAATTTATTTTGAACTTTTATTTCCTTAGCAAAGAACACAGCCTTTCTACATGGCACCAGCTATGCAGAATAGAAAATATTTCATGTGAAAGGCAGATTGTATATGACTGTGATTATTGAAGATTTGTTTCATTTTAATAGCATTTGATTATCAAATAATTTTTCCCTCATGCTAGGCTGAATATTGGATGGCCAATGGTTCATTAGAAGTACTTACATGTGAAGCTGTCTTGGCCACTCATGTTAGAATGAAATATGATTTATAATGGGTATCTTACAACAGATATGCAAGAAGTCGTATGGTTTCTCTATAACACTACTAAATACTAGTTCATAGCTAGAGGTGGGAAATTGCTTTGGTTCTATTCAGTGCCCTCTTCCCCAGATTTTCAAGGTAAAGGATTTGGCAAGACTGTTAGCCACCAAAATTTTGCAAACTTAAGTAGGGCCATGAAATGATCTTTTTCAGACAAGTAATAGAAAAGACTCAGCTGTGTCACCTGAGATTTCCCCTTTGGCTTCTGTCTTGGCCAGCAGCATTCTGCATTAGAGGTATTGCCAGAATTCTTGTTTCTCCATAAACAGTAGCTAAATCAGGATTTGTACTTACAGTAAAGCAAGACTTAAACAGTGTGAAACAATGACAGTGTGAGTTCTGATAGTAAACGAACAAATGACAATGGCCTTAACTGGTTTAAAAAATTATGTTTATATTTTAACTTGCTCAGTTAACAGGAAAGACTAAAGGTAACACTAAGACAGTGAGGAGTTTTCTTTTGTTTCAGGCCTACAAAAATTGTGCATCATATAAAATAACATTATTTATATAAGTATGTGTTTTCATCCAAAGAGTTAGCTAATATATTTCTTCTAAAGAGACCAGATAATTACTTTTGAGCTAATAAATTAACATTTCTAGCTTTTTAAAAGACAATAACTTGAATATTTTAGCAATGTACTGCAGGCTTAAATATATTAAAATATCTTTTAATTTCACAGATATTATTTTACTGTTATTATTGCAGTAAAAAGCATATACATATGTATATGTATGCATGTATGTTTAGTTATATGCATGCACGAGCAGAACATGAGGACAACAGTATTGTATTCCAAGAGCATAAATTGCCCTGTAAGAACTGAAGTCAAAAGAGACCATTGCTTCTCCCTAGACCCCGAATGCTTCACCCACAGGTTATGAAATGAAAAGGGTTGTTGCTATATATTTTTTTCTGTTTCTGCAGAGTTCATGAGCACTCTGATTACCCTGACGTTCTTCAGAATAAATTTCTTAACCTTTGTTTGTAGCTCTTCCAGTAAACAGTTTTAATGGACAGTCAGCATGAAAAGCTGAATTTCTTTAACTAGATAAGATTCACTTATTTGACCACATCATAAAATAGCAGATGTGTGATGTAAATATTCATGTTAATCAATTACTTTTATATGAATATGCACTAAATTTATTTCAAATCATAACTAGGTAGTAAAATATTCCTCTAGCAACTTTCTCAGATATTCACATAATCCCAGTTCACAGTAAAAAAAATAAAATCAATTTTAAAAATATATATTCAAATAAAATATCTGGTAGCATTTTTACAGCTTGAATTACATTTGATGATAATCGACTAGAGCAAGTTGATAAATAGAATATCCACAAAAGAATGGGAAATATTCAACAGGAAAAAAAAAAAAAAAAATTACTTGATTGAAAGTTTTGCTTTCTAGTCATGCACACTATTCATAAAGCAATAAACAAGGTGCTCTGTAGATATTAATAAGTTATATTATTTGTCCTCATGTAAATTGAATGCAGATGTAGACAGTTCAGCACAGATTATCGATTCTTTCTACTTCTTTTGCGGGTATGTTATTCAGGATTATTTTTATGTCAACATATCTATTCACATCTGTGTAAGTGATGAATATGTAATATTCATGTTTCAACGCCAAAAATCTAAACAAACAAACAAAATCAAAATAAAATAAAACCCAAGAAACTAGGCGTTATTACAACATTAAAATTAACAGCAAAACACCATTTGTGTAACACATTTCACAGAACTACTGAAATATTGGTAGAACTGGCAAAATTATTTATATTAATTTTGAAATTAGGGAAATAATAAGTACGGGGAATCATATAAATATATTTAACAAGATGTCAGTCATCTGCCTAAGGTATTTGTAAAGGTATTCGTAAGGTATTTGTAAATCACTTTCAGCTGTGGTATCAGAGCACTACTAATTATATTACAAATGTTCCTGAGGGACATGAAATTGATTTTTTAAATAGGAGAAGCTGAGCCAAAAGAGAAGCAAAAAAAAAAAAAAAAAAAAAAGAAGGAGAAAAAAGTCAGATTCACAAAAAGCTTGGGATAGCAAGACTAAGTATCACTGTGAACTTGCATTAAGTGTTCATCTTCAAGATATAATTCTCTTAAACCTGGATTAATTTACTTGAACTACATTAATCTTGCATAAATTGTTGTCAGAAGAGATTCACCAAGAGTAAACACTTTGTCAGCCAACAAAAAAATACCAAAAACAAGATTATCAAAATCACAGTTCTAATAAACTGAAGAATTTCACTGTAGCTAGCAAGGAAATGTAAGTGTAAAGTAGATGCCATTGCAAAATACTGGGAAATTTAATAATAATAATAATAATAATAATGTAATAGAAACAATAAAAGGTATATTTTGATGTATAATATTTGTTTCTGATGCCCATAACATAAATAGTCAAGAGGAAGGGGCAATATACATCTGTATTTTAGAAATACAGATTAAAGAAGTACAATCTTGTATCTAACCCAGGTAGTTTTTCTGTTCTATTTCTCTTGCTTTATTTATAAAAATTTAAAGGACATAAGGATTTAAGAAGGTGAGAATTATTCATCCATGCAAAGTAGACAAAACTAAGTATTTATTTACTTAGTAACTTACTTGTTCATTCATTCATTCATGATTATCATCAGGCTGGAACACATCTCCTATGAAGACGAGATAAGGTTTTTGACAACCTCAACAACAAGTTAAGGGGGGCCCACAGAAAAGCTGGGGAGAGACTCTTTATCAGGGAATGCAGTGAGAGGACAAGGAGTAATGGCTTTAAACTAAAAGAGGGTAAATTTAGATTAGATAAAAGAAGAAAATATTTACTCTGAATGTGGTGAAGAACTGGAATAGATTGCCTAAAGATGCTGTGGATACCCCATCCCTTGAAGTGTTCAAAGCCAGACTGGATGGGGCTTTGAGCAATCTGATCTAGTGGAAGGTGTTCCTGCCCATGGCAGAGTGGTTGGAATTAGATTATACTTAAAGTCCCTTCTAACCCAAACCTGGTTTAGATTCATTCATTCATTCTGTGAGTTTTAAATGAATAGAATGCAATGATTTGGCAAATTGCATCAGGGAAATTTTCTATTAACAGGGAAGGACAGGAATATAGTCACAAGATTATTTATGTGAAATATAGAACGCTTGTACAATGCTCAAGTTAGGCATGAACATTTGAGTAAGGAAGGCATTATATAGGCTGTGACCATCACTATAGGTTGTGATGTCTTTCATTTAAAATATATATATATATATGAACATCTTTTGTCAGAGACATGGCAGTATGAAGTGTATGAAGCATAATGTCCATGTAGAATCTGATTCTACTACTCAAATGTAGAAGTGTAATGTAACTCTTGTGTAAGTGTAATAAAAGTAAATTAATTGTAAATTTTCAGTAAAAGCAACTAACCTGAAAAATTTTATTTATTTATTTTCTAGAAATCAGGTCTTGGGATAATCCTATGTGGTCTAAAATCAAACAAGAACTAAAACAGAAAGCAAACAAAAACTAAAAACAAAACAAAACAAAAAACTTTAAAAGTTTTAAAAAATTCCTTATTTCTGGTTACAGTTAAAACAAGTTAGGAAATTTAACACTGGCCATGACAAACTCAGAATAAAGGTTTTGATCCATTTACATAATTTTTTTTGTTTAGTTTCTTTTTTCCTTTTTTTTTTTTTTTCCAATTAAATGAAAAATATTTTTACTCCTAGAACATGGGCTTGGATATTCAAAGAATAATCATTATGTTGGTTAAACAAATTATGTGTTGTGGATGTTTGCTGGGAAAGCCACACGGCAGGCAGTAAGCAATCCAGGAGACTCCTGGAGTCCATTGAAGACAAATTCCTCATCCAGACAAACCAACTAGAGCAGAACCATTACTAGACCTGCTGCTTACCAGTGTGGAAGAACTCATTAAAAAGATTAAGACTGGAGGAAGCATGGATTGCAATGACCGTGCCCTGGTTGAACTTGTTATCTCAAAGTATATGGGCCTGGCTAAGAGCAAAGTCAGGACCCTGAACTTCAGAAGAGCTAACTTCCAGCTGTTCAAAGAATTAGTGGATGAAATCCCGTGGGACATTCTCATTAGGAAAAGAGTATCTTATCAGAGCTGGCAACACTTTAAGGATATTTTTCTTAGAGCGTAAGAGCTCTCTATTCCCATATGCAGGGAATCAAGCAGGAAAGGTAGGAAACCAGCACAGCTGAACAAGGACCTGCTGGATAAACTTAGGCAAAAGAAGGAAATTCACAAACAGTGGAAAAAGGACCACATGCCCTGGGAAGAAACCACGGGCCCAAAGAGTCGTGGTAAATGGAGTCAAATCCAGTTGGAGGCCAGTCACTAGTGGCGTTCCCCAGGGCTCGGTGCTGGGGCCGGTCCTCTTCAATATCTTCATTGATGATCTGGATGAGGGCATTGAGTGCACCCTCAGTAAGTTTGCAGATGACACCAAGTTAGGTGCGTGTGTCGATCTGCTCGAGGGTAGGAAGGCTCTGCAGGAGGATCTGGAGAGGCTGGACCGATGGGCCGGGGTCAACTGCATGAAGTTCAACAAGGCCAAGTGCCGGGTCCTGCACCTGGGGCGTAATAACCCCAAGCAGAGCTACAGGCTGGGAGATGAGTGGTTGGAGAGCTGCCAGGCGGAGAAGGACCTGGGAGTGATAGTGGACAGTCGGCTGAATATGAGACAGCAGTGTGCTCAGCTGGCCAAGAAGGCCAACGGCATCCTGGCTTGTATCAGAAATAGTGTGACCAGCAGGGCTAGGGAGGTGATCGTCCCCCTGTACTCGGCTCTGGTGAGGCCGCACCTCGAGTACTGTGTTCAGTTTTGGGCCCCTCGCTACAAGAAGGACATGGAGGTGCTTGAGCGGGTCCAAAGAAGGGCGACGAAGCTGGTGAGGGGCCTGGAGAACAAGTCCTACGAGGAGCGGCTGAAGGAGCTGGGCTTATTCAGCCTGGAGAAGAGGAGGCTCAGGGGCGACCTTATCGCTCTCTACAGATACCTTAAAGGAGGCTGTAGAGAGGTGGGGGTTGGCCTGTTCTTCCACATGCCTGGTGACAGGACGAGGGGGAATGGGCTAAAGTTGCGCCAGGGGAGTTTTAGGTTAGATGTTAGGAAGAGCTTCTTTACTGAAAGGGTTGTGAGGCATTGGAACAGGCTGCCCAGGGAGGTGGTGGAGTCACCATCCCTGGAAGTCTTCAAAAGACGTTTAGATGTAGAGCTTAGGGATATGGTTTAGTGGGGACTGTTAGTGTTAGGTTAGAGGTTGGACTCGATGATCTTGAGGTCTCTTCCAACCTAGAAATTCTGTGATTCTGTGAAATGTCGTGCCGATTTTCAAGAAGGGTCAGAAAGAAGACCCTAGCAATTACAGGCCTGTCAGTCTCACGTCAGTGCCTGGTAAAATCATGGAGAAGATGGTTCTCGAACTTATTGAGGCGCACCTGGGGGACAAAGCAGTCATTGGTCCCAGCCAGCATGGGTTTGTGAAGGGTAGGTCCTGCCTAACTAACCTGATTTCCTTTTATGATAAGATCACCCGTATGGTGGACCAAGGGAAACCAGCTGATGTGATTTTTTTGGACTTCAGCAAGGCTTTTGACACGGTTTCCCATAGGATCCTACTGGACAAAATGTCCACCATACAGCTAAATAAAAACATCATACAATGGGTGAGCAATTGGCTAACGGGCAGGGCCCAAAGGGTTATGGCAAATGGGGCTGTGTCAGGCTGGCGGGCAGTCACCAGTGGGGTCCCTCAAGGCTCCTTTTTAGGGCCGGTACTTTTCAATATTTTTATAAACGATCTGGATGTAGGAATAGAGGGTATTTTGAGCAAGTTTGCTGATGACACCAAACTTGGAGGAATTGTGGACTCGAATGAGGGTGGAAAGGCCTTGCAGAGGGATCTGGATAGGTTGGAGAGCTGGGCGATCACCAACTGCATGAAGTTCAATAAGAGCAAGTGCCGGGTCCTGTACCTGGGACGGGGAAACCCTGGCTGCACGTACAGACTGGGCGATGAGACGCTGGAGAGCAGCCTAGAAGAGAGGGATCTGGGGGTCGTGGTAGACAGCAAGTTGAATATGAGCCAGCAGTGTGCCCTGGCAGCCAGGAGGGCCAACCGTGTCCTGGGGTGCATCAAGCACGGCATCGCTAGTAGGTCAAGGGAGGTGATTGTCCCGCTCTACTCTGCGCTGGTGCGGCCTCACCTCGAGTACTGTGTGCAGTTCTGGGCACCACAGTATAAAAAGGACATGAAACTGTTGGAGAGTGTCCAGAGGAGGGCTACGAAGATGGTGATAGGCCTGGAGGGGAAGACGTACGAAGAACGGCTGAGGTCACTGGGCCTGTTCAGCCTGGAGAAGAGGAAGCTGAGAGGAGACCTCATCACAGTCTACAACTTCCTCGTAAGGGGGTGTCGAGAGACAGGAGACCTTTTCTCCATTAACACCAGTGACAGGACCCGCGGGAACGAGGTTAAGCTGAGGCAGGGGAAATTTAGGCTTGACATCAGGAGGGGGTTCTTCACAGAGAGGGTGGTTGCACACTGGAACAGGCTCCCCAGGGAAGTTGTCACTGCACCGAGCCTGTCTGAATTTAAGAAGAGATTGGACTGTGCACTTAGTCACATGGTCTGAACTTTTGGGTAGACCTGTGCGGTGTCAAGAGTTGGACTTGATGATCCTTAAGGGTCCCTTCCAACTCAGGATATTCTATGATTCTATGATTCTATAGTAAATGAGAAAAATAAACAATACTAGGCCATCAGGCATTTGACTTATTTTAGATTTCTACTTTAGAAGAAAATAAGTCCCCAAAGTGCCTTACTAACTTCACTGACTAAAAGAGATGCCAAATGAACCTCACATTTGGTAGATGACTCCTGTCCTCTTAGACTTGGGTGTGAGAGCACAGGATACCTTGATGTTACATGCATGGCTTCATAGAAAAATGTCAGACACACTATGCATTAGAGGGAAAACTATAACTGCAGCTAATGTAGAAAATCTGTATCTTGGGATGAAGGAAAGTCAGAAGAAAGACAGAAAAAAAAAAAAAAAAAAAAAAAAAAAAAGATGAAATGATCACCTTAAAAAGACGATGCACATGACAGAGAGTACTAGTCACACCCCACCTCTGATCACACTAACACACTAAGGTGATTTAATAATCTGTATAAATATATGCACACTCCTTTGGCCTTATTAATATTGTACAATTATCAGCCACCAGAAGTGCCAGGTAGAATAGCTAAAATATTGGAATAAAATGTATCAAATTGAATGACAGAGGTATCAGCTTATAGCAGCCTATAGTGACAGCTGTGAATACTGTTTTTTTCTTTGTCCTGCCACTGAGAGCAATTGTATACCTCCGTATTCAGCTGTTTGGCAGGCATATCATTGCTGTAGTCCATATCATCATTTGTGCCTTTCTTATATCTGGTTGGCAGTATTTGCAACTGTGATGTAACAAGCCCTTGAATTGCCCATTAACTTTTTTATTTATTAGTTTATTGTGAAAAGCATAGTTATGCATGAGTCATCAACCATTTTGTATGAGCCTGAGTCATCTGCAGTTCCCAAGCTAAGCTGCTGACTCATACCATCATCCAGCAAGTGGATTGTATTAAGTATTCTTACTGATGTTATTAGTATCATAAACACAGACTGGGCAGACTAAGGTAAGAGTGTATCTTAGGATGAGAGCTGAGTCATTGATGAAACATATAGACATTCTCTATCTGCAACTCCTTTAAGAGGCTTTTGGTCAGGGGAGATACAAAAGCAGTAATTATGTGAATTTTATTGTGACAAGTTACTTTTCCCATTTAAAATATATTCCGCCATAAAAAGCAATGTATAATAATGAGCCAGAAGGAGGAAAAACATGACTTAACCTTACCATATCATCTGAACTCTATAAAAGCTCCAGGTCTTTCAGCAAAAGGGATTGCAGGGGGAAAAAAAAAAAAAAAAAAAAAAAAAAAAAAAAAAAAAAAAAAAAAAA
>NC_048895.1:73853082-73916711 GCF_011077185.1 Oxyura jamaicensis | reverse complement strand
AAAAAAAAAAAAAAAAAAAAAAAAAAAAAAAAAAAAAAAAAAAAAAAGAGAGAGAGAGAGAGAGAGAAGCAGTAGGTGGCTTGACCTGATCTTTTTATTCTTTATTTATTGGACTGTTCTAAACCTCCCCAACTCTGTGATATAGCTCTGAATTCCTATAATACCAATGAACCAATGACACACGATGCCCATAAAACGGTCACATCCTAAAAAGGAATTTAGTGAGGATGTACAAAGCTTGATTGAACAATGAGAAAAAGGGAACCAGAGGTCCTGTCAGACAGCAAGGTGAACATGAGTCAGCTGCTGAAGATGTGATAAACCTCACAATAAACTTTATACGTAACCATATAGGGTTATCAATCAAAGCATAGCACAGCATAGAAAAACATCTTTATTGGTGACATGGACAGTGGGATTGAGTGCAGCCTTAGCAAGTTTGTTGATGATACTTTACTGTGTGTTGCAGTCGACATGCTAAGAGGAAGGGATGCCATTCAAAGAGACCTTGACAGGCTTGGGCCTGTGCGATCCTCATGAAGTACAACAAGACCAAGTGCAAGATCCTGCACCTGGATCAGAGCAACTCCAAGCACAAATACAGGCTGGGTGAAGAATGGATGGAGAGCAGCCCTGAGGAAAGGGACTTGGAGTTTTTTGGTTGATAAGAAGATCAACCTGAGCTGGCAATGTACACTTGCAGCTCAGACAGCTAACCAAATCCTGGGCTGCATGAAAAGAAGTGTGACCACCAGGTCAACAGAGATGATTCTCTCCCTCTACCCCACTTATGAGATCCCATCTGGAGTACTGCTTTCAGCTCACATGTGTGCTCACAGCACACAAAGGACCTGTTGTAGCAATTCCAGAGGAGGGCCACGAGGATGATGAGAGGGCTGGAGGGCCTCTCCTATGAAGATGAGCTAAAATAGTTGGGTTTGTTGAGTCTGGAGAAAACAAGGTTCCAGGGAGACCTCATTGTGGCCTTTTGGTACTTAAAGAGGGTTTGTAAAAAAGACCAGGAGTGACTTTTTATCAGGGAGTGTAGTGATAAGACAAGAGATAATGGCTTTAAGCTAAAGCAGGGGAAATTTAGATTAGATATTAGAAAGAAATTATCTGCCCTGTGGGTGGTAAGGCACTGGAACAGGTTGCCCAGAGAAGCTGTGGATGCCACGTCCCTCAAAGTATTTAAGACCAGGTCTTTGAGTGACCTGGTCTAGTGGAAGGTGTCCCTGCCCATGGCAGAAATGCTTAGAACTAGATGATCTTTAAGCTTCTTTCCAACACAGACCGTTCTATGATTCTAAAAAGTTAAGGGAAATTATTTTTTTCCATTAATTTTTTGTCCCAGAGTGCACAGTAAGGTGGAGCAAGTCATTGTGATGATTAGAAGGCAGAAACAAACAGTACACACTTTGAGGCTGAAGGATATTATTTTCTTTGGTCTTGCTGCAGAATTCAACTGAATGGTTACTGTAGAGAAGAATGAGCCAGATTTCTGTCAGTAGTGCACATTGAATGGCAAAATGCAATGATCATAAACCAGGGAAATCCTGACTGGACATAAGGAAAAAACTCTTCACACTGGGAATGTTTAAGCATTGGAGCAAGCAGTCCAGAGTGGCTGTAGAATAGTTACCCTATAATATATTCAAAACTTGACTCAGCAAGATAGAGCAACCTGGTCTAACTTAGAAGCCAGCAGTGCTCTGAACATCAGGTTGTCCTGAATGATCCCCAGGGATCCCAGGGATCGAATTCACCCTTTGGGAGTTGTGTCCATTAGTATTTTCATTAAATCCTGAAGGATTTTTTGGCCAGCTACTTTCATCATCTGACTGATAAAATCAGTCATTTAGACCAAAAGTGACTAAAATATTTTGTAACAAACAAACATAATATAATGTAAATTAGAGGGAATTATGAAAATTATTTGCATCCTGAATTTGTTTGAGGGAAATAAATCATGTACATCATTGTAGCCATTCATAGAAAACATCTGTTCAATAGAAACTAAAAACAAGTAAGGTCTTTAACTGTATTGAAAAGAAATAGAGTTGATCAAGAGTCTGACAGATTTCCTCCTATGATCTGGCCTACAGCTATTTTATTTATTTTGGTTTTCAGAACAAGGTTAAAGGATTATTACTATTAAGTTACTAAGTTAGGGTGTGTATATGTAATAGAATTTTTTTATCTGCAGAATTTTTTATGTCTTATGTCTTAATGGATTCAGTAAAAAAATTCAAACAGAAAAAAATTGTCCTATTATCAGAATTATGGGTGGTTGACTTCCTTGATAATAAGATGTTCTTTGTTCTAAATGGCAAATATACATATTCTGCCTTTTTACCACATTTATCCATAAGTGCTATATGCCCTGGTTTTCACAATTTATCAGGCATATTTATTGTGGGAAGGTAGCTTTCTGCTTCTAGTTCCCTTTCTGATTAGAATTGCTAATTACTTACCTCATAGTTTCAGATGATATGTCATAGATTGCAAATGATTCCAGGGTAGTTATAAGCTAGATGAAGAAAAACTGAAAACCAGGTGTCTGCCTTTTGATTGGATGAAGTGCTAGAAATGAAGATATGATTACTGAAGAAAGAAATTGGATAGAAATCTTCACCTCAGCTTGCAAGTATGCCTACTATGCTTGATATTTTATCAAGAGAGGACAAATACCACCTCTCTTTAAAGAATTTAATGGCAAAACTAGAGCAATATACCACTGAGAATGTGAGAAAACATACCAGAATTTGCATGGAGAAGACACTTGTTTGAAATTTGTGTACTATGGAGGAAGAAGAGTTCTTTATTTTAGAGTCAATTTGTGTCCCAGTCTTGTAAGAGGAACTATATCCCAGTTTGGGGTTCAAAATTCATTTCTATGCCACTTTGCCTTTCTATGACTTTTGTGTACAGCTGTAACGAGTTAAAAGCGTGGAATAAGTATGGAATAAGTGCTCTTCCCCCAGGACAAACTGTATATTCCTCCAAATCAAAGAAAATCTTAAACTTCCAATGTGCAAAATCCTTTGGCATCCTATAATTTCATGAACAATTAACTTTTTATAAAGTATTACTTTTAGAGTGCCAAAGAGAATTTGCCAATTTTTTAACCATTCCTTTAGATGGAATGATTCACAATAGCCTTGTTGGGATTTTTTTCTGGAAAAGGTCTGTCATTTACAAGTTCAAAGACAAATTCAAGAGTGAAAATAGAGGGGATAAGCAAGAACTTTTAACCTTCCTTTCAACTTTTTAGTTGCTTCTAAAGTTAGCCAGAATTATTTCTATAGTATAAAGCAAATTTTCTTTTTGATCAATTATGACTCCTAGAAATTTCCCAGAGAAAATAAAATTATGTATGTGGAACCCATTACTTCCGTTTCCCAGTTTTTGGGTTGCAGAGCACAGAATTCCAACTTCTGCATTCTATAGCTTTCCTTTCTTTTCTTACAGAGATTTCTGAGGGAAGAGGGAGCCTGGAAAGCACACAGGGCTGGAAGCTTAGCTGAAATAGTACTCCTGGCTCTGAGGCCCTGAAAGCCCCAGGAGTCCTGGTCTGAAAAGCACATTTCCATGACATTCATGGCATTTCCATGTTATCAATGGTATTGCAGACATTTGAGCGGTGTGACTCACGCTGCCTGGGAAATCAGATGTCCCCAAATCCAGACAGAGACAGAAAAATTTCCAAGGATGCTGCAATACTACTGATACAATTCTTAGAGCTGCAATGTCATTGCAACATGCCCCTCTGGCAACAATGTACTGGTAGAGTTTAATTGCTATTACTTAGTGCATGTCCTACAAGTGCAATTTTGTTTATAGATATATACTTCATAATTAAATACTGAGGAATTTCAATATTGAATTTATTTTCCATTTCATTCTTGATTCAGGATATTATTTTTCTAGAAAACAAACAAACCTACACATACACATACACCAAAGAAAGCATAACACATTAAAATTTGAACTCCTGATCACTACTTCTTGCAAAACACATTTAGAGAGGAGAAGCCATTTTAGTGACATCTTTGACAACAGTCCTTTATTGTATGGATGGAATTAGACAGAATCAAGGTTATGCTCTTATAATACAATCTTGGAGCATAAATTAAGAAAGCAAGTACAAGTTTTTTGGTCATAGAAAGTTGTAATTATTTCCTAAATGTGTCCCTTTGTTTTTTATTATTGTTTTTATTGATTAGAAAATAAAACTGTTGTAGGACAGCTTCTGACAAGTTATGAGGACAGCCGTTAATACAAGGCAATGCAATAATCATTCCTTTTCCTCTCTGCAGGAAGGACTGGAGATTTGCTAGAGCAAAGTAATGTCAGTTTGTATCTTGCACAATCTAATGTGATATATACTTAATCTAGTTCCAAACTTCTCTACTAGGAATAGTATAGCACTTGAGATTATGACATCTAAATGGAGATGTCTGCATAATGGTATTTTTAGGTCCTGTGGATGTCCAAGCAATAGAGATGTGGGACTTGTTTCAATTTCCTAAATAAGTATTTCTGGGACCATTTTAGATGTCATATAGTATCTCACCGAATCTCTAGCTGCCACTTGAAAATGTTGTGTGTTTCTTTTAGGTCTTGTGTTAGACCTAGCAGCCACATGAGAACATCTTGAGGTGATCCTTCCACTCTACTCAGCATTGGTGAGGTCACGCCTGGAGTGTTGTGTCTATTTCTGAGCCCCCAGTACAAGAGAGACCTGGATATATTGGGAAGAGTCGAGAGGAGGGCTACCAAGATGATCATGGGACTGGAACATCTCTCTTATAAGGAGAGACTGAGAGAACTGTGACTGTTCAGACAGGAGAAGATGAGGCTCGGGGGAGGATCTTATCAATGTCTATAAATACTTGAAGGAAGAGCACAAAGGAAATGGAGCCAGTCTCTTTTCAGTGCTGTGACAGGACAAAGTGACAGGACAAAGGCAATGGTCACAAAAGGAAACACAGGAGGTTCCCTCTGCACAACAGGAAACGCTTTTTTACTGTGTGAGTTACCAAGTAATGGCACAAGTTGCCCAGAGAGGTTGTGGAGTCCACCCAGTTTTTAACCCAGCAAAGAGTGTGCCTGTCCAAGCCATGGGATGCCAGTTTCTCCAAGAGAATACTATGGGAGACCAGGTCAAAGGCCTTGCCAAAGTCTATGTAGACTACATCAACAGGCTTTCCCTCATCCAGCAGTTGGGTTGCCTGGTCATAGAAGATGAGGTTGGTCAGGCAGGACTTGCCTTTCATAATAAAATAATAATAATAATAATAATAATAATAATAATAATAATAATAACAATACGTACAAAACAAGTGATGCACAATGCAATTGCTCACCACCCACTGAACAATGCCCATCCCATCCCTGCGCAGCAGTCCCCCCACCCTGGCCAGCCACCCCATATTAATTGTTCAGTATGACATCATATGGTGTGGAATATCCCTTTACCCAGCTTGGGTCAGCTGTCCTGATTCTGTCCCCTCACAGCTCCTTGTGCACCCCCCAGAGTGGTGTTTAAAGCCAGATATCTGTTGTGAAATGTGTTCATTTGATTCGTGTCAGTATGGAACAATGTTAGGGCCGCATGATGAAATATAAACTTCTATTTAAGAAAAATAGAGTGATTAGTGTACATAGTTCTTGTATCATGCAAAGGAACTGTCCGGCAATTTGTGTAAATAGAGGGTTTGAAGGGCGAACATTGAGACTCTAGTCTGGGAGATAAGAGGACCAATGAGTGTTTTTTGGAAACTGCTGACTTTTGCATGGGATGCTGTGCAAGCCTCTGATAACCAGCAAAAGAGATCCACCAAGTAAGGAGAAAGGGGGAGTTGAAGGACGACCGAAGGACAAAGCCTGGGAGGAAGACTACAAGCCTTCAGCACAAGAAACCTCCAGAAAGACCACCAGAGACTGATACGCATGCGTCCAGAGAGGGTTTGGATTCCGGGAACTAATTATAATAACCCTGCCTTTTCTAGGAATAGTGATAAATATGTATTAGTCTAGGAGCATAAAAATCAACCACCTGATGTAACAGGTGTGCGTCCTGGTAGAGCAGAGACTCCCGGTGCACCCAGCGATGTTTGCTTGCCTCTATTCACTTAATAAATCACAAAAATACTATTTGGGACTTAATTATTTATCACACCTGTGAAGATTTTCTTATGTAACATCTTCAAAGATCAACCTTCTAGCAGGGACACCACGCACTAGTTCAGGTTGCTCAGGGCCTCATCTAACCCGTTCTTGAACACATCCAGGTATGGGGTATCCTCAACATCTCTGGGCAACCTGTTCCAGTGCCTCACCTTCCTGTGAGGGAAGAATTTCCTCCTAACCTCTAATGTAAATCTCCCTTATTTTTGTTTAAAACCATTCCCCCTTGTCATGTCATTATCTGATTCAGCAAAGAGTTTCCCTCTGTCCTTTAATTATTGAAAGGTTGCAGTGAGGTCCCTCCGGAGCCTTCTCTTCTGTAGGCTGAACAGCCCCAGCTCTCTCAATCTTTCTTCATGGGAGAGGTGCTCCAGCCCCTTGATCATTTTTGTGGCCCTCTTCTGGACCCTCTCTAGAAGATCCACAACCTTCTTGTGCTGGGGTCTACAGACCTGGACGCTGTATGCCAAGTGGGGCCTCACGAGGGCAGAGTAGAGGGGAATAATCACCTCCCTCGACCTGCTGGACTCTCATCTTTCAGTGCAGCCCAGGATGCAGTTGGCCCTTTGGGCAGCAAGCACACACTGCCAGCTCATGTCAAGCTTTTTATCCATCAGAACCCTCAAGTCCTTCTCCGCAGGGCTGGTCTCAATGTGTTCTTCTCCCAGTCTGTACTCCTGTATGAGATTGCCCCGGCCCAGGTGCCACACCTTGCACTTATACTTCTTGAACCTCATTAGGTTCTTGTGAGCCCACTTCTCAAGCTTATTCAGGTCCCCTTGGATGTCATCCCTTCCTTCTGATGTATCAACTGCACCACTCAGCTTGATGTCATCTGCAAACTTGCTGAGGGTGCACTCAATCCCACTGTCTATGTCATTGATAAGTATATTAAACAGTACCAGTCCCCGAACAGAACCCTGAGGTACACCACTCATTACCAGCCTCCACTTGGACATAGAGCCATTGACCACCACTTCTTTTCCACTGAATGTTCTACCCATCAAATCCATATCTCTCCAGTGTGGAGACCAGGATGTCACGTGGGACCTTGTCAAATGCCTTGCAGAAGTCCAGGTAGATGACATCAGTAGGTTTTCCTTTGCAACTGATACAGTCACTCCATCATATAAAGCCACCAGATTGGTCAGGCAATAATAGATTGGCCATAAAATAGATAGGTAGATAGGTAGATAGGTAGATAGATAGATAGATAGATAGATAGATAGATAGATAGATAGAAGACTTGTCATAGCATATGTCACATTCTGTTTAGATTTTCAAAATGTTTTGAAAGAAATATACAGTCACAAAGTAATCTGTGATGCTGCTATTTCCAGATTCTAAAGAAACAATAATACACCACATGCACCCAAAAGTTAAGAAGTTTTGGCAGCTCATTTATCTCTTGCAGAAACCAATACTGCACCTTCTAACGTGGCTAGTGTTGCCTGTAGGCAAGGTCTTCACATTATTTATGAGGTGTTCACTGTCTGTAAATACCATGAAATGAAGAAGGAACAAAATCAAAAAGCATGTACCTAATTCCCCAAGTCAGACAGACTATAATTCAGAAAAGAGACAAGGTCTTGAGACCTAAAATAATTACAAGAACATGACTATTTAAACTGATTTCAGATCATACTTTCTGACAGAAAACACGAATTCAAAGGTTAGTAAAACAGCCAAAAGCACAATATGCAATATAAAAGAACACTAAATAAACAAATAAATCCACTGAGCCCTTGAGTAAGTAGAAAGCTATACATTGGAGGCAAAATAATCTCTTTGGGCCTGGTAAGATTGAGTTTGTAGTTTGCAACAGACTGATTATTCCAAGAGAAGGAATTTAGGTTTCTGTACCCATTTTCCTATACTAGACATTCACTTGGTATATTCCATGCCTTTTTTTCCCCTTTTAGTTACTTCCTGAAAAAAAAAAAAAAAAAGGGGGAAAGAAAAAAAAAAAAAAGAAAAAACAGAAGTAGCCCACTCTTTCTACTGTGAAAGGCATGCCATTTTCTCCCTTTGCTTTCTTTTCTCCCTCTGCTCTTCTATTTTCCATAGAAGCAGATCTTAGCAAAGAAGGTGATTTTGTTTGTTTGTTTGTTTGTTTGTTTGTTTTTGCTTTTCCCTTCTACAAATGTTCTGGAAAACTCAGTAGCCACAGAAAGATAACATTTAAAGCAATTTCAGTAACTCATGACCATTCTCTAAAGGGATCTTATTGTCAAGTTTACAAAGTTAAAATCAACAGAACCCTCAATGAATTTGCACTCATTCTACTGTTGGTCTACAGTTATCAAGTGAATTTAACATTTTTCAACATATTTGTCTGAAATGACTAAGTGAGGAGAGGAGTGTTATCCAAATTTTCTTGTTCCATTAGGCATAGTCTTCTAATCCAGCTGCAAGTTGAACCATCCTTAGTGTAAAACTCAGTGACACGCTCTTCTCTGTATTCCTTGTCTTTTACAACTGGCATTAGGATGACAAATAAGAACCATCAAATTGAATACCCTCCCCCCCCCTCCCCCCCCCCCCCACAAAAAAGAAAAAAAAAAAGCCTCTAAAAGACTCTAGTCTCAACATCTCCAAAATTAATCCTTACCCATAAAACTGACGAATTAAGTCAACAAGTAAGGATGAATCCAATAGTTTTTAACATAAAGAAGCACTAATGATGGATGAGTGGATAAGGGAATAGAATGCACCATCAGCAATTTTTCTGATGACACTAAACTGGGAGGAGTGGATGACACACTGGAAGGCTATGCTGCCATCCAGCAAGACCTAGACAGGCCTAGAAGTGAGACCTAGAAGAGTTGGGAGGGCAAAAATTTAATTAGGTATAACAAAGGTAAGTGGAGAGCCCTGTATCTGGGCCAGAAGAATGCCAGGTACCAGAATAGACTGGGGACTGACCTGTTGAAGAGTAGCATAGAGGAAAGGGACCTTATGGGTTCTGGTGGACAGCAGGATGACCATGAGCCAGCACTGTGCCCTTGTGGCCAAGAAGGCCAATGGCATCCTGGGGCGTATCAGAAGGGGTGTGCTTAGTAGATTGAGAGAGGTTCTCCTCCCCCTCTACTCTGCCCTGGTGAGAACACATCAAGAATATTGCGTCCAGTTCTGGGCCCCTCAGTTCAAGAAGGATAGGGAACTGCTTGAGAATCCAGTGCAAAGCCACGAGGATGATTAAGGGAGTGGAGCAACTCCCTTACAAAGAAAGGTCTGAGGGAGATGAGTCTCCTTAGCTTAGAGAAGAGGAGACTGAGGGGTGACCTTATGAATGTTTATAAATATGGAAAGGGTGTCTGGAGGATGGAGCCAGGCTCTTCTTGGTGACATCCAATGATAGAGCCAGGGTGCAAGCTCAAATATAGGAGGTTCCGCTTAAATATGAGACAAAGCTTTTTTAAGGTGAGGGTGACAGAGCACTGGAACAGGCTGCCCAGAGGGGTTGTGGAGTCTCCTTCTCTGGAGACACCCATAACTCGCCTGGACGCATTCCTGTGTGAAGTGATTTAGGTGTTCCTGCTCCGGCAGGGGGGATTGGACTAGATGATCTTTCAAGGTCCCTTCCAATCCCTAATGTTATATGATTCTGTGATTCTAAGGAAGGACAAGTTTCTTGCTCCCAGAAAGAGTCCTGACTTTCCATCTGCACCATATAACTATTTGTAAATTAAAAAATTGTTATCACCATGAAATATTGTCTCCTTTACGTTATTTGTTTAGTTTTAAAGAATGTTTTAGTAACTTTTCATAATTTATTTTCAATAACTGCTGTTATCTATCATTCACTGAATATATATATAGATAGAATAAAACCATCAAAAATAAGTTGAACAAAATTACAGTAATGCAATTCTGCTATTAATTTCCAGCTTGGGTGCAGAATTTATTCTCTTTAGACATTACATAGGTCCTGTGTTTCAGTTTCTGATTATTTTCTCATTTCTGTGGTTGCAAAACTATGACTGTTTTTTCCAACTTCTATAAATTTATTTACTGGCTTTTACTTTGGAAAGTATGAAAATCCTGCAGTCCAATACTACTGGAGAAGGAAACTGTAGAAAGAGGAGAATCAATGGAAAAGATGTTTCTGATATGACTGATAAGATGAATGATGATTTTTCAAAGAAAATTATTTGGGAATTCTTGTCATTAGTATGGGGAAGTGAATCATTTAAGTATTAAGACATGCATTCTCTACCTTTTCAGAAAAAGAAGACTGATATCTGAGTTCCACTTTACAGGTTAAATAGATGCAACTACTTTTTAAAAAAAATATTTATTTATTTATTTATTTTACTTCACATAAAACACTTTTTTTTTTTTTCATATGAAGCAATTTAATTGCAATTGATTTGAACTGAGTTAATTGTAATTCTGTAATTAAGAATTCACAACAAGTTTTCTTGAAAATGGTAAACAATGCAACTTAAACAGAAATGTGGTAAATAAATTTAACATTTCAATGCACTTTTAAAATATTTTTTACAACTTTTCAGTTAGCTTTTTTTTGGGGGGGGGTCTAGTTCTATAGAACAAGTAGTAGTTTTTGTTTTTTTGTTTGTTTGTTTGTTTTCCCTGCAATCTTGGTCAATAGATTGTAAGTTAAATCAGTATTATTCCTTATTTATCAGTAAATTTTGTAAATAATATACTAATATAAGTACTTAATATAGCCGCATCCATTGACAAATCCATTAAAGCTAATGTAATCACAACCATTTATTACTTCTGTCCATTAATTTTTGAAACACCTATATGACATTTCTGTATTGAATTCAAAGAAATTATTAATGCAGTTAAAATTTTCCCGCTTTTTCTTTCGTATTTTTAATGAGGTTATAATTTAGTAACATCTATTGTTCTATTAATGTTGAATTACTAATTTTGTTATTGGGTGCTTTATTGAAGAATTTCCTCCCTATAATTTAAAGGAAAATTTATATATATATATTTGTGTATATATATATACTTGTGTATAATATATATATATACACAAATATAAAAACATCATGAAAACCTAGCTGAGTCATTTTTCCCCTGTAGACACGTATTAAAATAGTGATGAACATGGAAGGACAGCTCCTTACCTACAAAGGTTTTATTATACTACGGGGAAAGGACAAAGCAGAGTGAGCAACAGAATTCAAGATTTTGTAAACAGAATTAGAAGAAAATATTGAAAATAAGAGGCAAAAGTTTATGAAATGTATGAAAGTTATGAATGTATGTCCAGCATACATTTCAGGATTTATTCAAACCATTACAACAGCGTTTAAGCAGTTCTCCAAATGCTGGACATAACATAGAGGTGTAGCAGAAAGAAAAAGAAAACAGTCACCTTCCTTTCATCAGAGAGCAGTATAATTAAACTCTCTCCCAGATAGGAATTACAGAAATCATAACAACTAGGATAGCAATACCTTTCAGATTACAGTTTTGGTTGCAATCTAAAACACATCATCAGCTTAAAAGTGCGATAGACAACTGATATATTTGCATATAGATTGGTCAAGCTTCCTCTCCTGTATTGATGTTCAAGCACACATTCCACAGTCCTGCAAGATGGAAAATAATAGCAACAACAAAAACAAAATGTTTAAACATGACATTTAGATGTTTAAATGTCTGAAACAAGCCTTCTGTGTTCTAGATTTTTTGGTTTCTTGTCATTAAATGCTACAGCTGGAGGGCCTAGCTGACAGATTTTCCCATTGCTGTGGATTAGGGCAAGTCTATTTCTCTCAATTCAATTCATTACAGGTTCCGAATTAAAGTGTAAGCTTTGTACATCCATCCTATGGGAAGGATGATGCTTAAAATATTAATAATAAAAAATAAAAAATAAAAATAAAAATAAAAATAAAAATAAAGTGTCTTTAAAACAGCAGTCTTCACCCTGAATATATAGTATGTCTTTCCATTAGTCAATGTAGATAGAAATACACTCACCTAAGAAAGCATTATCTTACATTAATACTTTGGTGGAGGACATGGGAACAGTGTTAATGTTTTTTTCTAATGAAAGTTCTCCTTTTGTTTTATATAATTATAGAGCAACTTAACAATAGATGAAATATTATCTAGACTTCTTAGGATAGAACAGAATTAATTTATTTCTAAATGTTATTTTTCAATCATTTTAATTAAATATGTTTGTTTTTTTTTTTTATTTTGACATACAAAAACTAAACCATGTTTTGAAATAAACTGTCAGTATTTCCTCCTTCCTTAATAAGACTATTTAAAATCTCTAGAGAACAGGACCAGGTATCATAATTATCAGAATTAAATAATTTACTGCTGTTCTTACATTTATTAGAACTTGATACTGTCAGTTTACAAGCTTTTGTGCTGACATCTGATTTCAGTTTATGAAACTAAACATGACAATATTTCCTTCTAATATTGTCTTGAACATTCAAGGGCAGTTAAACAGATCAAATGCAAAAGAGTTATTTTTATTGGTATGTGTTGTTAATAAAAATGTATTGAAATGGCTGATTATCCCTCTTCCTAAATGGCATATGACTTTGATATTTGGGGATCATACACCCCAGGAATGTACTGATATTTCTTTGTCTGTAGAATAAAATATAAATAATAAAGATATTTTACAGATATTGGACAGTTTTTAATTTTTAACACTGTCTTATAATCATAAATACCATTGAGAAAGTTTCCATAGACTCTATCTACTTAAGCATTGATCTGACTTGCATTTTAATATTGCCAGTTTTCTCTTTCCTGGCTTATTTATTTATGTTATCCCTTTCTCTCTCACTATTTTGAAACTGGCTGTTTTTTCAGTGGACAAAAGGAAGCTGGAGATAATCATTGCTCAATGTATATGATGCCTAAGGCATATCATCATCCAGCTGTGAATATTTTACAGATTTAAGCTACATTTTTTTTTCTAATTTATTTGTAGGAGGAATGAACTTCCCACCATAGGTACTTATTTATTTGTTTCTGTTTATATAAAGATATTTATTGCATAAAATTTTCAAAAGCTTCAGTCACAAATTACAAAGCAAACACAAATGTATTAACCTCTTTTAAACCTAGAAAGAAAACATAAAACATCCAGTCCTCTGTGCACACATACTTGTCCTCTGGGTAGTCTGAGTAGCATAAATACAATTTCAGAACATTGTGGATGTTTTGGACTGGAGAATAGGAAGAATTCCAGAACTTAGGGATTGTCCTACCAAAATATTTAATGCTTATCTTCTGTGAACACTGCCTCTGCTGATCCCAGAATGATCTGGGTGTTATAAGAGTCAGTATCTACAAACAGATATAGTGAATTACTTGAAGGCTGAAACATAAAATGTGAAGTGACCATCATGAGAGTTCACATCTTCCAATTAACCCTCTGGTGGATTCGTGAAGACTCAATTCTACAACCTCTCCAAGGCCTTTCTTGTGCAACTTTGAAGGACCCTTGAAAATCAGTCTGCAGTCTCAAAAGAATTCTAAAGTAAAACAGTCAAAATAAGTCCACTTTACAGCACCTTGAAGAGAGCTCTCAAATGGAATTGTGAAAAGTTTTGTTTGATAAGTAAATATTTCCAATGTGCTGATCTTCAGTTATCAGTAGTATGGCCAATAGTAAGAATTGAGCTTGTTGATAATCTTATCCTTGTCCTATAAGCATATTTAAGTATGTATCTGGAGAAATCACTAAACATTATCAGCATTGGTACTACTACATCCAGGAAGCTCATATAGGGACTTTCTAGCACAGTAGGATATACAGAGGCCACCTCCCTATTAGACATGAACTGATTCCATTTGTATTTGTAGGAAGGAGGATAAACATGAATCAGTATTTTTTTAAAGCACAGTGTTTATTCTAGAGGCACTAATTCCATGTCAAAACAGGCAAAGTTTTGCATGTCATCAGTGATTTTCAGGAACTTATATTTCTCAGTCTATGGTTCTTCTCCACAATCTTGCCTATATGTACCATGATACCTGTATAGAGGACAGTGAAAGAGACAGAAGTGTTTTTAAAAGTATGTCAAACAGCAATTCTCAGCTTAGAAATGTGCAGGCCTTTGTACCGAAGTGTTAGTACAATGGAAAAGTAAATGATCCATACAAACTTGATAGGCAGCCAAAGTTTGCATGAAAGATATATTCAGTTTGGATGAATACTACGTCTGTGCTATGCCTCTTGTCATCTTCTCTGCTGCTGTTAATCCAAGGCACACCTGGAGCCATCTGTACTGATATGACCCTGATATATTCACCAATCAGATTGCTGTACTGTTTTCAGAATTATTATGATTATATAAATCTGATACTATATAGTATTTGTAGTATCCACTATATATAGCAAATTATATATATATTGAGCTGTTTTTTTTTTTTCTTTAAAGCAGAAGTGAAAATATGTCTATGGTTTAGGAAAAACAGAGATGTGATTATGAAAAAAACAACAATAAATAATAAACTGATTATTTCACTGTTTACAGTAGTCACTGTCATTGAGTCATACAGTTTAGCAATGTGAAATCAAAGTTAATGAAAATGTTTGTGTAAGTATTTTAAATATATACCAGCCAACAATAAAATTAAATATAATAAAAACAGGATATTGAATTGATTTACTGTAGCCAAGATGAATATGATAACAGTTATTGATTTAAGGCTAGTCAGTTAGTTGGCTTGATGCTGTAATATATATGTTACTCCAGAAATATATATTTTTTTTATTGTGTCATTAAAGTTTTCGTGATCATGAATAAGATTCCTTTATTCTTGTGATTTTCCTTCTTCCGTGTTAGCCTCCAGCATTTAGGAACAATCAGCAAAAAGTTTTCTCATTGATTTGTAAATATAATATATGCATGTGCAATAATATATATGATGCAATTGGAAGGGACTACAGTATACGTGTTTACCATGTTTATTGTCTAAAAGCAATATAAATTAATATTACAATTTAAAGCCCAAAAAGAGTGATTTCTGCATAAATCAAACTAACTTTATGCATTTTGTGTATTTGTTCCAGTCTCCATGGTTAACCAAAAGTTCACTAAATTAACAACAATAGAATGGAGACTACAAAGTTATTATCTTATATCATCTTCTATTCCTCTGAATACAGTTTTTCAGGAACTGGCTTTTCAGAACTTCTCAAGATCATTTCAAGTATTAAACAGGCCCTTTTTTTTTTTTTCTTTTTTTTTTTTTCTTTCTTGTGTGTGTACTCTTTGATGATTTAAATAATGTTGTAACATTCCTCAAAGTTGAATAGAAGTGAGTAAAAAGTGACTACAAATCTCTGGGGCAGATAGTTAGGGGCATTGGGGACTAAGTGGTGTTTTCCTCAATCCTGCAAGTAAGGGGAGAGGAGGGGACTGATACTGAATGTCAACAATTGTTTGCAGAGTTGTCATTGGTGACAGGGTTTTGATTTCTACAACCCTTGTTGACAATCAATATCTTCCTGGGAGAAATGGGATCCACCTTACTAAGTGAGGCAAAGGCATCTGCAAGAGAGATGGCTGACCTGGTAAGTAGGGCTTTATAATAGGAATGATGGAGGAGGGAGAGAGTTGTCAGAAACCCTGAGGTAGTAAAAGACAAAGTTGAAAAGCGGAGGGCCTGGAGTGATATGATAGAAGAGGGTCACAAAGTAAACTAAAGCGTTCTTAAGATGTGTCAACTCCACCATTTGCATATAAGCAAGACAGCTTGTACAAGTCACCATTACAGAGAAATTGCCAAAACCCTTTTCAGTTTCCTTTTCAGACTTATTGCTATTAGAGTTTTATTTCTGATCTTTCTTTTCTGGATTATTTTACTGTAGGAAACTAAATTGAACCCACCCACCCACACTAAAAAGACAAAATGTAAGGGGAAGGTGGCATTTATCTACAAATGTCTAAGTTGATTTTTCTGACGTATTCTTTCTTATAGATTTTAAATTGCTTCAGGTATGTGTTTGAAGTGTTCCTGGAAACCAGGAAAGGAATAGTATCAATGATATGCTGCAGCAGTGTTGTCATTCTCTTGTTCCCTGTACAGGGTCTTCTGTTGATGGGTCATTTATGCTGCAGTCTTTTGAGATCACATGCCTTCCTGGTCTTAACACAAGCAATGTGCTCCTCAGTTTTACTGCCCAGAATGACATTTTAGGAAAGCCACTGGGAATTATGTCAATCATTATGAATATAGGCCATTCTTTTAACCTTTCTGATACTGTTTCTTTCTGTATTTTCACTAATTTCCATTCACCTTTCATTTGTACCAATTTCAATATTTCTGCTACACATTTATATGCTATACCAGCAACATCTCCATCACGCAACATATACGAAATAACCAACACCCATACAAGACCTTCTTCTCTTAACCAATAAAGGGCTACATCTATATAAAGGATTCTAATCAACTATTTTTATTCTGAGTACAATTTTTCTTTACAAAGTATTTTTCGTATATGGTAGAAGATAAAAAATATTTTACTTATGGCTTGAATTAAAAAAAATAAAATAAAATTCAATTAAAATGGAGAATGTGTTTTAAAATGTATTATGTAAAAAAACTATCGTATATGTCTTTGTTACATAAGAATAAAAAGCTAGTTTCTTAAAACATATACGGTTTAGGACTTCATTTTCACAAAGGAATAGAGAATGAGAAACACAATTTCTAATGCCAGTTTAGGAAGCAGATGTTAGAAGAAATCTTCCAGGCACCACACCCAAGCTGTAAATGTCAAAATTCGAAATAAACTTGGATGTACCTAGTCCTTATCTGTCTCCCCTTCTGCCTTGGGGGATGAGCAGAAATGTAGAACTGTTTGTCTGTACATAAAGAGGAAAACTTGAAAATATCCACAACCTAATGTTTGGTCAAAGTACAGAGGCTATTGCTGGACTAAGGCTCTGTGACTGACCTATGAAGAACCAAGTTAGGGACCGCGGCAAACACAATGAAGTGTCACACTTCTGGTGACTGAAAAAATGACAAACTGGTAAACATACATCACACTTAATCCTCAGTATACATGAAATTTGGAAAGGTGTGCTTAGTGTGTGCAGCTTTGTCCCTCTTATGTGCTCAACCACTTCTTGAAAATGTCAGATTCAAACTTAAGTTCTTCAACTCTCTGGAGAAATTTAAACCTAAACAGAGTTGAGATAGACCAACAAGAGCTTTGAGGTGGGGTTCCTTCATTTATCAATTTTTAGTTTGCTAAAAGCAAATATCCATTACATTAGACATTAAAATGTTGCAGTATTCAGCTTTGAAGGAAATTATTGTGGGATGCAGATGATTCAGTTTTTAGTCCATTCTCTGTGTTTAAATTTTACAAAATCTCTGATTCGATTGGAAATGTTACACCTCATGGAAAATAGTAATGCATGCAGAATTTGGCAATCTACCATATTAAGTTTGTTTTTCAAGATTCAATGAATGTTCAAGATTCTCTGTTGTTCTTAAGAACACTTTTATGTTGCTCTTGAGAGATTCCATGAGATCTCTCTATTTGAAAACGTGTTTCTTATTTCCTCTAAACCAAAAACTTTCCTTCTAAAACAGAAATAAAATGATAGGATATACCTACTCACAGCTTATAGAAACACCATACTGCTTTCTGAGATCAAATAAATAAATAAATCAGAGATTTTGGATTTCTTCAGATGTAAAAAAAAAAAATAACTTATGTGCATCTTGGAGCTTAAAGTCCAGCTTCTTAAAGCTTGTTGTTTCTGACAGTGACTGATTACATAGCTGTCTTTAAAACAGCTTTGTTTTAGAAGAGTGAGGCCAACTCAAAATGACAATTTTTCTGTTTGTCAGTCAATGCCATGGCTTGTAAACAGTACTGAAAAGAATCACAACCTCTTTTACATATACACTGAAAAGGTGATAGACCAGGTCTCTATCTATCCTTTTATATAAAAACAATTTTTCTACAAATATTGTCAAAATGAAAAACACAGACTTTTTTACACCATGAGCAAAAATTGGTACACAGTCAGAATCTGAACTATTATGTTTTAGTCATTTGTTCTCATATGAAAGGCTGTTTTAATAATGGAAGGTGAGAATAATTTTATCTTTTATCTTGTCTATAGTTTCATCCTGAGCAACGTAATGGCAAATTACTTGATGAAAATTAATGATTATCTGTCCTTTTTTTAGAAGTGACTTAATTATAAGTTTCATAAATAATGGATTAGCAATTCATTACATAACAAGCTGTTAGGCCATTAGTATACCTTCTGTTATGGTTAGATGAGCCTACCACACACAGAAGTTCAATTTATGGAGTTATATCCTGTGTTGCCACAGCATTCACTGGCTCTGTGATGATTGAGTTAAGGTCCATTTAGCATTTCCATTACAAATTACATTTTTCAGCTTCTAATTTCTTCTTTTTTCAGCTTCTAATTTCCAGTCTTTTGGGATTAAATTTGGCACAGAAATTCAATACTCAGTTATTTTCCTTTCCTTTTGCAACAGCCAAACTAGCCAAACATGGGATTTTCAAAAATGTATTTCCCTATGTATATTGTCTTTTCAATGGTCTTAAAACTTAACTAGATTTGACAAGTATGTATAAATTGATCTACCAGAGGTCAAAGTAGCCATTTATGTGATAAGTAATAATGCAATGAACTTTTAAATGAGTACAACATTTAATGTTAAACTTTGCTACTAAACATGCACAGTCACATTTTTGTATGTCATTATCATAATTCTAATCTTCATTATGATACCTTTGTTATTAATCAAAAAAAAATATATTATGTGTTTTTTATTATCCCATGGGATTTCACCCTAGCTAATTAGAGATGATTTTGAAATTGATTTTTTTTTAAATAAAGGTTAAGAGCAAGAAAAAAGGTGTTTTTATGACATACGTTAAAAAAAAAAAAAAAATGGAGAAACAAGATGGAAGGAAATGGAAAACAAATAAAATAAAATAAAATAAAATAAAATAAAATAAAATAAAATAAAATAAAATGTTATTACTCTCAGATAAGTCTAAAGGTGTATGTAAAAGAGCGCTGAAAGCTATAACCACTAGTACATTTGTACATATACTTGGTGTTTAAATGATTCTCTGGTTTGGTCCAGAAATTTGGAAGCCAGTTGGTTTAGAAAAACTCAGAAAAACATTTTACATTCAAGTAAATTGTTAAGTCTAATCACGTTCAAGTTTGAATCATGGTTTAAACAAGTTTAGATAGCCCATTATAGCTATCAATGGCTTAATATTCAAAATGTTAATGTTCTTACTGTTTCACCTAATATCCTACAACCTCAAGAACAAATCCATAATGACATGTCTTTCAAATATTTTGGGGTTGTTACATGGCTAAATCATACATTTTTTGTGTTGAAACAATTCTCTCTTATAATCAAACTGTTGTCAACTTTATTATTCCAAAAATAGTTAAATTAGGATATAAACCATATGACATCCTTAACTGATGGATAATGATGATTCAGTATTGGATCTTGTAATTAAAATGGATCATGAGATAGAGAAGGGAGAAGACTTCTGTGTTAAGTTGATAATCACTAACTGGTCCAGTACAAAGTCTCTAAAGGTATCATTTTCAACTCAAGTCTTTTAAGGGCCAAATATTATTGTACTTGTCAATCATGATTCAATATTTCATTTGAATTATCCTAACATTTTCAAGTGTTTCTAAGAACTGAATACACCATATTCTTTTAAAGTTCTAAGTTGAATTTTTAGTTATCCCAGTAGATATAGTTCATATTTTAAATTAATTTCATCCTTCTAACTCAAAGTCAATTTGGATTAACGTTAATTACATGAATAAATAGAGATACTCTCAATTTATGAGCCATTGTTCACATCAAATCAAGGAGACAATCTACCTTCAAATAAGAAAACATCTGCAATAACTTTGCTTCTTTAAAAAAATATATTTGTATTTACACTTGAAAATATCATACAATAATCTGAGTCACAGCTGAAGAAGAAATGGGGAGAATTGCAATGTGGAAAATAGCTCATTTTAGAGGGAACAAAAGCATGGTATTCTATTTTCACTACCTGCTACTCTTTAAAATCTGCTGTCAGGAGTTTGGAGATACATCCAAGTAATTCTCATCCAGTTGGAATAAGGCTTATTTTGATGATATTAAATCACAGAGCTCTGTTCAGGTTCCTTGAAAAAGCAGAACAAACAGTAAGGATCATTAGCTTATTTTTCTTAGTGTAAAGCAAATCAGTGCCATATAGATGTCCAAATCATCGAAACTGGTTTAAGGCCTTAGATAAAATATATTACTTTTTCAGAGAATGGAAAGACATGATTCAAATTTTACATATATATTGATGAATAAGTAAGGTCAAAACTTATACATTTCTTTGTTATTTTTATGTCAACATCTAACGATGGGGAAAAAAACAACATTGTATATGTATTTCTCCTTAAAATATTTTTAAAATAGATAATCATTCTTTATAAAAATCTAGACATTTTGAGGAATAAATGAACAAAATATGCAGTAGAAAGTTGAAAGAGTCTGTTAAAGAATAATGTGAAAGATTTAAAAGCCATATTTATGATATTTGTAAACTTTTTAGTGAAATGTAAAAAGTAATTTTGTATTTTTTTGTTTGTTTTTTTAGTAAATTATACATTGGTTTTCAGCTAAATATAATAGGATATTGAGTAGGTGTAATGCCAAGGTGAGTCATATAAATATATAAATATATTTACTTGTAGACCTTGTGGTTCTGAAACTACTATAGAACCATAACCCACCATAGTTTGGTTTTGGGTTGGTTTGTTTCCCTCAGATAAATGTAATCAACCATCCACAAAATCAGAGTAAATATATATTATTGTGCATATGGAGAGAGAGAGGAGGTGAGTGTATTCAGCCACTATTTTACATTTATTGGTAATCAAATTTCTCCAACTGTCTTCTGTAATATATTTTTCATGAAATCAGTTGATTATGACAGTTTAGATTACTAGTTTACTAATAAACTATCTAATACTCTCTGCTGCATACAAGTAGCTGAAGACTTAGGATCCATCCTTTGACTGTACTTGATTTAACTGATTTTCAAGCAATTGGAATTACTACAGAAAACAATAACAAAAACACCTGTACTGTGAAAATGACAAATTATTGTTGGGCTATTTATTTTTATTTAAGTAAGTTTGATTAATTCAACCAAATTATTTCTCAGGCTTCATGAATGTTATTTTGCTGATTGAATATAGGCAAAAATCTCCAAGGCTTTCTGTTTCAGATACAGTCATTCACCAGAGAGTGAATGAGGGGGGAATATGTTTTTGATAATTAACAGCTACACCAATTGACTAAGCTAAGTCCATTTCCATTAATAATTCACTAAAACTAACTTAAAGTTCCTGTGGTACACTTAGGAACCCAAATACCAATGATTCCTATTCTGACACACCTCTGGGCAGATTTGATGACAAAACCACATGTGTTTGGACAAAAATTGGGAACACTTCATGTCTGTAGTTCTCCCTTTCCTTGCACTGACAAGTCAGTCAACTAGAAGATAAATATTCCATATAAATCACTGGTGCCTCTTGACCAAATCAATATGACTAGAAGGTATCATTCTATTTCTCTATCATTTTTTATCATAGTATCCTATTTATCATTTATCATTTTATTAGAAGTATTTTTAGCTGTCTTGAGAACCAAGAATCCAAAAGAGAAAGACATCAGAGGTATTCTGAAGAGCTTCCTCCCTATTGCAGCTCTATATAAGTATATTTAAAAGATATTGTTTTCAGCATTCAGTATTCAGCATTGGGATTCTTCATATGTGACAAGGAGAATTCTCAGAAGTGATTCTGTAAGTGTTCCCTTTGATACAGTAAGGCAAACAGCCTGACAATGCTTAGGAAGCTAAGAGATTGCTGTCTCCTATGCCTGTAAATATTGTTTGGGAGATTTACTTGAAAAATGAAAGTGCCTTTCAGATGGGATATTCTTGGTTTGTTTAAATGCCTTAGGTTCTCCTGGAACTAAAGGATATTTTAGGGTTCTTGAGAGTTTCTTCCCCAAAGTGAAAAAAGTTAACTAGGAAATTCCTAAGTTATTTTAGGGTTCTTGAGAGTTTCTTCCCCAAAGTGAAAAAAGTTAACTAGGAAATTCCTAAGTACTATTTTCATCTTGTTGTGGGTTAACCACAGTAGGCAGCCAAATACAACATAGCTACTCACTTACTCCTCCCAAATGGGATAGGAAAGACAATCAGAAAGGTAAAAGTAAGAAAACCTTTGGTTGGGATCAAGATAGTTTAATATGTAAAGACAAAGCTACACTCTGGCTACTATATCATTTTTATAAGTGTCTTTGAAATGAAAGATTCACCCTTGTCAAGAACCCTCTCTACTGAGACAGTGTTTATGTAACACTACTGTGAAATTCATCTTCAAAAGAAGAGAGAAAATCAATTGGCTCTTTACATCAAAATAAAGAATGTATATATAAATATATTTATATATATATATATGAAGAGCTTTATCTCCTTTTAATTATTTATAAGTGGCAAGGAATAAAAATTAAATTTCATGTAATAAAATGCATGAAGAAAAAAAAAAAAAAAAAAAAAAAAAAAAAAAAAAAAAAACATTAATATCTCCTGACAGTAAGTTTCTTGACTCTTACAGGCATTCCTTTTATGACGTAATGGGCCAGTAAGGCACATGTAAAACTCTATGTGTTGACAGAGCAAACAATACAACTTTTGGAGGGCTAAACTACTTTTACTAGTTGGACTGCTATAACCATCCCAAGAAATCTTGCCGTGTCCAACAATGTTAGGTAACACTGCTGAAATTAGGCTAAATGGACTAATAGGCTGCCTGATCTTTGTCTGTGTCAACTATGAGTGAAAACTATTTTGTAGAGATTTCCCGCCCCTCCCCCCCCCCCTTTTTTTTTTGTATGTGTGTGGGTTTTTTTGTTTGTTTGTTTGTTAGTTTTAGTTTGGGGTTCATTTTTTTCTCTTTGATTTTCTTTTGCAGGGCTGTTTGTCATCATTGGTGAAACTGTGTGCATAAGAAGATATGTTTTCTGTTTTTATTTTATAAAACTCAACCTAGCAAGGTATTCCACTCTCCTGATGAGAACCTAGTCGCATAACATAGGTATTCATTTCATCAAAATGCATTTCATTAACATAGGTTATCAGTTCTGTCTTCCTAAATCAAGCATTTGTAATTACTATCCAGCCAGTGAAGGAAGGTAAAATCTATACCTAGATTTTGTTGTAAGATGTATAAGTTCACATATACTAATGAATCTAACTAGTTTCATCAACCAGTTTAATTATCTATATTGTAACAATAATGCTTATGTAACAGATTTATGATAATTTCTATTTAGTTACAGCTTTCCATTAATATCTATGTAGTTTATACATCTCATGAGCATTTTCCTTTTTTTTTTTTTTTTTTTTTTTTTCCCTTGGGAAGAAATTCTATTATGCAAATGTCTTCTTATCCAAATTAATAGCTCATTCTTGTTTGATGTGGAGGGTAATTATATGGTACTAAATTAATTTTAATAAAATCAAATATCAATTTTTCCTTGCATCCATCAGTATATCTACCTAATTAGAATGTCTTGTAACGTTTCTGGAGGATAAAGTAGAAATAGCCTTTTTCAGTGTACTGGAATTTTAAGCAAATATTTATATTGGATGGTGCATTCAATAACAATAAGACTATCATCTTCCATACTGTGTTACAGAAAGCCTTTCATTAAAAGCTTAAGGAATAGAGTTCGTGTGAAGAGGCTATGGAAAACTGCAATTTACTCTTAGGTTCATCATCATTAATTCATTCATAAAGGGTAATTCAGGACCAAGTTTGTGTTTACTGGGGAATTTAAATAGGCTTCTTGCTTTTTTCTAGGTACCTTCTCCTACTTTACTGCTTCTAAATGGGACAATTGTAAACTCAGACCTCGTAAAGAATATTGAACATGAGACTGATTCAGAGCCTTTCTTTGCTTTGTATTTATAACAATTCATGCATTATGAAAGTAGCATATCTTGAGAATCTTTCTGTTGAGAAGCATTTAATTATTTTATGAAGGAAAGAACCTGGAAAAAGACAGTGAACGTCAATGGATAAAAATTATACCACAATACTTACACATTGCACAAGCTGTGAACTATATTTAATTTCACTGAAGCTTAAAATGTGTAGAGGTACAAGTGTAAAAAATATGAAAGTAATTTTGGATCGTTATTTTCAAATGTCATTCTGAGAAATAATAATAATAAAAATAATAAAAAATAAAATATATGGTTTCATATGTCCCTCTCCTTCTCTGAATCCTCATGGAAGCAGAGGGTCAAGTTCAATTATGGCGTAACTTTATTTATTTCCATGAATTCTGACCTATTACAGGAGAACCAAGTTTCATCTGAAAAACATCCCAGAATGTAGTAAGAAACCAGAAAAGTCTTTTTTTTTTTTTTTTTTTTTTTTTTTTTTTAGCTAATAAATTAATACTCAATACTATACTTACAGGTAGGTTTCCAGTTTTCCAGTTTTAAAATCAGCTCTTGAATTCTTTCTGTCAACATCCCTGGTGAAACAAAGTAATTGCTTTGGTAACTGTTTCTAATCCAGAAAAGGCATAACTTAATGTTAAGTCTAACTTTACAGATATAAAATAACATAACCTTCAGCTGATTAATGATTCAATTCATTTCTGCTTCAAATCAAGAAACATTCTTTCAATAAACAAAGTTCCATTAGATTGGATAACCAAGATAATGGACCATACTCAATAATGCCTGCATTCATAGGCCAGGATAAAGTACTTATCACAGGAAAGTAAACAAAACAGGAACTACAAAAATTTTTGAAAGGTAAGTTAATAATTCTGGAAGGAAAAATATTTGAATCTAACTCCATTGTTTTGAACAATGTTATTTAAGACTCAACATAACAAAAACACAACAAACATGCAACTGTATGGTGACTCTAAGTGCCCAAATTGGTTGTGCCTTCAGCAACTTTGTGGACAGGACCAAGCAGTGGACATGCTTGGGAGGGACGGGATACCATCCAAAGGGACCTTAACAGGCTAGAAAGATAGGTCTGTGATAATATCATGAAGTACAACAAGGTCAAGTGCAAGGTCCTGCACCTGGGTCAGGGCAATCCCAAACACAAATACAGAGAATGAGGTAAGAGCAGCCCTGAGGAAAAGGACTTGGGGGTTTTAGTTGATGAGAAGCTCAACATGAGCTGGCAATGTGTACTTGCAGCCCAGAAAGCAAATCTTATTCTGGGCTGCATGAAAAGAAGTACGACTAGGTCAAGGGAGCTGACTCTCCCATTCTACCTCTCTCTTGTGAGACCCCACCTTGAGTACTGGGGCCCCCAGCACAAGAAGGACATGGAGAGGGTCTAGAGGAGGGCCATGAAGATGATCAAAAAGCTGGAGCACCTCTGCTATGAAGAAAGGATGAAAAAAATTGGGTTGTTCAACCTGTAGAAGAGAGGGCTCCAGGGAGACCTTATAGCAGCCTTCCAGTACCTAAAAGGAGCCTACAGGAAATATGGGGACTCTTTGTCAGGGACTGTAGTGATGGGACAAGAGATAATGGTTTTAAACTAAAGCAGGGGAGATTTAGATTAGATATTAGGAAGGAATTCTATACTCAGAGGGTGCTGACGCACTGGAACAGGTTACATAGAGAAATGACACATGCCCCATCCCTGGAAGTATTCAAGGCCAAGTTAGTTTGAGCATCCCGGTTTAATGGCAGGTGCCCCTGCCCATGGCATAGGGTTTGGAAATAGATGATCTTTAAGGTACATTCCAACACAAACAATTCTATTATTCTATGATTCATTCTATGAATCCAGTAGTGTTTTAACAGCAGTTTTCCACAGCTGTGTATGATTTCAGAAGATTAAATATTAAAATAAAAGTAATAGAATGAAAAGTTTGGAATAATTTTAAATGTATTCTTTCTCTACGTCTGTCATAATTTTGTTTCCTCTCATATTTAATTGCTTCAAACAAAAATAAATTAGATGAAAATACAGGCTGCAAACTAAATTCCAGCCAACAGGGGCTAATGAGGAGTACATCATGTTTAAAAAATTTGATTTCCTTTCATGATAAGATCACCCATCTAGTTGATCAAGGGAAAACAGCTGATGTGATCTCTTTGGATTTCAGTAATTTTTTGACAGTTTCCCATAGGATCCTACTGGACAAAATGTCCAGCATAGGGCTAAACAAAAACATCATACGATGGGTGAGCAATTGGCTGACAGGCAGGGCTCAAAGAACTGTGGTAAATGGGGCCACATCAGGCTGGCGGACAATCACCAGTGGGGTTCCCCAAAGCTCCTTTTTAGGGCCAGTCCTCTTCAATGTTTTTATAAACAATTTGGATGTAGGACTGTACAGGGTCTGGCTGGGATGTTAACTTTCCCTGCAGCAGCCCATACAGTGCTGCGCTCTGCACTTGTAGCTAGGACAGCAGTGGTATCACACTAGTGTTGTGTCTGCTGCTCAGAAGTGCTGGCACAGCATCAGGACTTTCTCTAACCCTCCTAGGGGATGGGCAAAAAAGTGAGAAAGAAACATCACCAGGACAGCTGACCTAAACCAACCAAAGGGATATTCCATACCATATGATGTCACACTCAGCAATAAAAGGTGGAAAAAGGAAGAAGAGGGGAGGGGTGGGCTCTCGTTGTGAGAACGTCTGTCCTCCTCCCGAACACTGGCTACGTGCATTGAGGCCCTGCTTGAGGGACGTGGTCAAGCATCGCTCATTTGTGGGAAGTAGAGAGTAATTTCTTTCCTCTGCACTTCCACATAGCCTTTACTTGTTTTGTTTTGTTTTTTGTCCCTCTTTCCCTTTCCTTTTTTTCCCTTTAGTTGATGTTTAATTAATAATAATATTTCCTTTTTTTTTTTTTCTCTTTAATTAAGTTATCCTTATATCAACCCATGAGTTGTTCTTTCCTTTACTTCTCCCAATTCTCATCTGAGGGGGGGGGGAGTGAGAGATCGGTTGTGGTATTCAGCTGCCTAGCATGGTAAAACCACCACAAGGACTAGAAGGTGTTTTGAGTAAATTTGCGGACGACACTAGACTTGGAGGAGTTGTGGACTCTGTTAAGGGTGGAAAGGCCTTAAAGAGAGATCTGGACAGGTTGGAGAGCTGGGCGATCACCAACCATATGAAGTTTAACAAAAACAAGTGCCAGGTCCTGCACCTGGGACAAGTCACTGGAGAGAAGCCCCACAGAGAGGGATCTGGGGGTTGTGGTTGACAGCAAGTTATATATGAGCCAGCAGTGTGCCCTGGCAGCCAGGAGGGCCAACCGTATCCTGGGATGCTTCAAGCATGGCACTGCTAGTTGGTCGAGGGAAGTGATCATCCCACTCTGCGCTGGTGCGGCCTCACCTCGAGTACTGTGCACAGTTCTGGGCACCACAGTACAAAAAGGACATAAAACTGTTCAAGAGTGTCCAGAGAAGGTCTACAAAGATGGTGAAGGGCCTAGAGGGGAAGATGTATGAGGAGCAGCTGAGGTCACTTGGCCTGTTCAGCCTGGAAAAGAGGAGGCTGAGCAGAGACCTCATCGCAGTCTACAGCTTCTTCACAAGGGGGAGTGGAGGGGAAGGCGCTGATCTATTCTCTTTAGTCACCAGTGATAGGACCTGCGGGAATGGTGTCAAGCTGAGACAGGGGAGGTTTAGGCTGGACATCAGGAAAAGGTTCTTCACTTTGAGGGTTGTTGCACACTGGAACAGGCTCGCCAGGGAAGCAGTCACTGCACCAAGCCTGTTGGAGTTTAATTGTACATGGACTGTGCACTTAGTTGCATGGTCTGAATCTTTGGGTAGACCTGTGTCATGTCAGGAGTTGGACTCCATGATCCTTATGGGTCCCTTCCAACTCAGGATATTCTATGATTCTATGATACTTTGATTACTGACTTAGGCTTTAGAAGTCCTGAAAGTTCACTAAGCTGTAGGAATGTGCAAACAGATCATGCCCATTCCTACCCTATAGTAAATATGACATAAAATATATGTACTAAATAAAAATAAATTAAATTTAAATTAAAAATAAATTAAAATTAAAAAGGTTTTTGTGAAGGTACTTCATTCTAAATTTGAAAAAAGTTGGAAGTGCACATAAATTTAGCGAAGTTGAGTTAAGTTTAAGTCACATTTATCTAATCAAGTATCCTTGTATAAGGAGCAAAATGACAAAAAGGAATCATAACGAACAAGATTATATTGTATATTTGTTTAATGAAATTGTTGTGCATATTGGATACAAATGAGAATTCATACCTGTGAAATTAAAAGATTTAATACAGAAGTTCTCTGATATATTCCTTAACATGGACTACAGAACTTTATGCAAAAGTACTGAGTTCCCAAAGTTTTTCTGAACTATAATTTTAGCAGAACACGTACCAAAATTACATCTAAAGTTGTGAACTCAACAGCCTTCACTTTTCTTAATAATGTGAGAAGCCATGCTGGGAATCTGTTCCCATTCAGCAATCTGAAAATGATACATAAATATTACTAATAAATGTAAAATTGTGTAGCTTTCTCCTAGATCATGATTTGAAGAGTTAGTGAGAGCAAAAGATCTACTAATTATTTTATACCAGTTTTCAAAAAAATATGAAGAAATATTTGCTCTCAAAGTGACATATGAAAGAAACTGATCTCTTTAGACTTCTTTTATAGATGAGAACTTTTAAGTGTAAGACAGGTATTATTATTGTGTTGAGCTCATCAAGCAGCTAAGTTGCAGAATCTGAACTAAAAATGTAAACCTTTCTCTTTATACTCCTGTGCACCAGCTTAAAGTCTCCATAAAAGCATTGTCAGGCAGAATAAACCCTAAGCTCAAATGCATTCCAAAAACTTTTAAAATCTCATAATTATTATTATATTATTATCATTAATTGCTATGATTCTCTAGCATTTATACTATGCAGTTCATATTTTGGCATACTTTAATTATAGAGTGAGGAGACTTTCAAGAATTATAGTACTTATTTTTAAAAGTTATATATATGGATATATATCACCAGTGAAATCTAGGATACAGCAGTTTACAGATGTCTGCTTCAGACACACAGACAGAAAGAGTATTCTATCTTCTTTTCTTGCTAGACATCTCTTCAGTAATCAATAACAAACATCTGAACAATTGTTATTCCTCTGCTCCCTTGGGTGTGGATTTTTGTTTCCAGTTTAGAAGGAAGACATTACAGTACATTTTGCCGTTTAAGGTGCATGTGATTGTCTGCAAGCACTTACTATAAATTTAATAGTATGAGTTCTTGTTGCTGATATTTAATAAAAGTATTTTCAGAAGAAATGTCATGGCTTAAAAATATAATTTATGATAACTTGAACTTAGAAAGCATTGGACATAAATGCTACAACCGTATATGGCAATGTTTGGCCTATCGTTTGTTATTTATATGCTTGTAGCAAATACCTTAATAGTAACAAAACACATTAAAACACTAAACAAATAAGTAAATCTTTAAATGATAAGTAACAGAGATACCTTGGTAATTTTCATACTGTCCTTGGTACTAACCCATGATGGGTCATGCATTTTTCCAATTGAGATCTCTAATTTGTCTTTTTGCAGCTTAATATTATTTGCTTTTAAGCATAAATCTGCATTATGACTGTCAGAAGTTTTTATTTCAATTCCTTTAAATTGAGAAAGTGAATATTTGAAGTGAATATTTTAAATATTATTTTTTTTACCTGTAGACTATATTTGTCTCCTTTCTACTTGTTTCCCCCAAGCCTCTTGAAGCTATCAAGCAGAATCAACATTTGCATTCTGATGAATGAGTATGAGATTCAGTCAAACATGAGACATTTGCTTTGCAACATAAAACTATATCATCATGATGCTGTTCATCTGCAGGATCAATTACGTTATAGATACTAAGAAAAAAAAAAAAAAAAAAAAAAAAAAAGTGAACACCAGGAATTTGCTTCAGATGTTTAAAAACTTTGCATATTGATAGGCATTTGGGTACTCAGCTGTGCCACCTTTACAAAGATGGCTGATCATAGCAATCGTGTCCCTTTGGAAGATAAAGCCTGGAAAGAACTCTGAAGCCTAAAAGCTGCATCCTTCTTATCAGCTAGAAAGGTCCACATAATCCCTTCAAAGGCTATAGCACACAGATTAAGCAAAGATCAAATACTCTAAAAAACAAGAGTGTAGAAGCAAGCCAGTTTAGTTTCCATTAGAATGCTTGAAATATACTACAGACTCATCCATTTTCAGTTAAATCTAAAGAGCATTAAACCTTTAGTATTACGAGCATGAATCTTTTTGTCTATATCTCCAGGGACCAGAAGAAGTTTTGTACAAATCCTGAGACAGGGAATTAACAAGAATGAGACATAATAAACCACTTAACTGGTGCAAGTTTTACAGGGCTGTGAACAATGCTTTTATTTATTTATTTATTTATTTTTAAAATTTTAACATTTTATGGGCAATAGCTTATTTCCACTGAGGGCTTTCAAGTGAAAACAAGATTGAAAACAAAATCTCCCAGTGGAAGACAAAAACTGAAAGGAAAAAAAAAAAAAAGATACATAATTTGAAGCACCAAGCAATAACTAAAACCAAGGCATTCAAAGTGTTTCTGCAACAAGACAAAACCACTGGGAGTTCTGAATAACTTTTATAGTTATGACCTGATGACTCCAGACTAAATAAAATGCCAACAACTAGCCAAATATATCCAAAGTTAAAGGTCTGCTTCACAAGAACCATAGACAGTATCACTAATAGTATCTCATCAGGCAGGTCCAAACTTTCTTTAGCAGATAATGAGCCTGAGTCTCCAGATGTATAGCAAGAAATCATCTCCCCATATCATCTGCCTTTTGTATGCCTGCAGGATGAGTCATTCTTCCTGACCTTTCTTCTTGGACAAGTGGCAGCAGGGTAGGAACATCTCTCAGCTAAGTGGTGACCTCCAGTGTACTTTTCTGGCCATTCTTACCCTAAACCTTCTACAGACAGGTGACTGTATGAAATGGGGTGAATATACCACAAGTTTCAAAGTTTTTGCTTCAAGTCTGCACATAACTGCACCATGGCATTTACACTGCCAGAAGGCAAAATTCAGATCTCATGAAGGAAAGTACAACACTAAAGTTGCATCATTTTATATCAGAACTGCAGAGTCATTAGAGATCTCCAAGTAGTCACAACTGACTAAGCAATATAGCTTTTATATTTGACAGGTTCTATATTTCTAAGTCACCTCGATTCATCTGAAAAATCTCATTTCATGTTTTTACTTCTTTACTTTTATACTTCTTTACTTGTTGTCTGTGTTAAGAAATATTTTACCATAGAGACTAAGGCAACCGTGCTGGGAGAATGCATTAACATTCCAACAGTGACTTCAAAACATTAAGTGTTTTAAGTACTAGAATATTTATTAAAATTCAAATAGGTTTCTAAAATAAATTAATTGAGAGAAGAGAAATGTTATTGAGTGGTTTCAGTTACAACTCCAAATGAACTCTCTTCCTACTGATTGTACCTCTTGACATTTCCTCTCTAGCTTGCAGTTCTGAATCTTCAATACTCTGGCAATAAACATTGAAGTATAGGTGAAACTCAGAATGGGTAAAATTCAACATCAGTTCAAGAAGCTGAGAATGCATGTATCATACAATATGCTGACAATTCTCATATATAAGATGAGGAGAGTACTCTAGGAACTGTCAGGATTATACTTATGCAACAAGTATCAACAGGTAATATAATCATAGAATTACTTAGGTTGGAAAGGACCTCCAAGATCAAGTTGAACCATTAACGTAGCACTACCAAGTCTACCACTAAACTATATCCCTAAGCATCACATCTACACATCTTTTAAATAAATACCCCCAGGGATGGTGACTCAGACACCTCCCTGGGCAGCCTGTTCCAACACCTCACAACCCTTCAGTAAAGATTTTTTTCCTAATATCTAACCTAACCCCACCCCATCCCCTTCCCCGGTGCACAACTTGAGGACATTCCTTTTTGTCCTATTGCTTATGGCTGCAAGAAGAGACCAACACTCACCCTGCAACAACCTCCTTTGAGGTAGATGTAGAGAACAATAAGGTCTCACCAAGACTCCTTTTCTCTATGCTAAATAACCCCAGTTTCCTTAACTGCTCCTAATAAGACTTCTCTAGACCCTTCACCAGCTTTTTTGACCTTCTTTCGACACGCTCGAGCACTTTGCTGTCTTTCATGTAGTGAGGGGCCCAAAACTGAACACCATGTTCATGGTGTGGCCTCACCAAAACTGAGTACAGGGAGATAATCGCTTCCCTAGTCCTGCTGCCCACACTATTTCTGTTACAAGCTAGAATGCTGTTGGCCTTCTTGGCCACCAGATGTTACATATAATCTTACTAAAATTTTCTTCACAGTGATTAAGCACAATTTTTAGTCTTGAAAAACATCTGTGTATTGCTGTTTCATAGAATCATAGAATCAAAGAAATATTAAAGTTGGAAAAGACCTCTAAGATCATCTGGTCCAACCATCACCCTATTACCACTGTCACCCACTAAACCATGTCCCTAGGCACCAGGTCCAACTTTCCTTGAACACTCCCAGGGACAGTGACTCCACCACTTTCCTGGGCAACCCTTTCCAATGCCTGACTACTCTTTCTGAGAAGAAATCTCTCCTAATTTCCAACCCAAACCTCCCCTGGTGCAACCTGAGGCCATTCCCTCTTGTCCTATCACTAGTTTTCTGTGAGAAGAGACAGACACCCAGCTCCCCATAACTTCCTTTCAGGTAGGTGTAGAGAGCAGTAAAGTCTCCCCTGAGCCTCCTCTTCTCCAGACTAAACAATCCCAGTTCCCTCAGCCACTCCTCATAGGACTTGTGTTTCAGGCCCTTCACCAGCTTTGTAGCCTTCTCAGGCCACATTCCAGGCTTCGATGTCCTTCTTGTAGTGAGAGGCCCAAAGCTGAACACAGTACTCACTGTGTGGCCTTACCAGAGCTGAGTACACAGGGATGATCACCTCTCTGGTCCTGCTGGCTACAGTATTCTTAATACAAGCCAGGATACCATTGGACTTCTTGGCCACCTGGGCACACTGCTGGCTCATGTTCAGGTGAGCATCAATCAGCATCCCTAGATCCTTTTCCTCTGTACAGGTTTGCAGTCATTCTGCCCCAAGCATGTAGTGTTGTGTGGGGTTGTTGTGGCCAAATTGCAGGATCCAGCACTTAGCCATGTGGAACCTCACCCCATTGATCCCATTGGCCTCTGCCCATCAGACTATCCTCTCCAGGTCCCTCTGCCGGTCCTTCCTACCCTTCAGTAGATTGACACTTCCCCCCAACTTGGTGTTGTCTTCAAAGTTAATGGGGGTGCACTCAATTCCCTCATCCAAGTCATCAATAATGATATTCAAGAGGATGGGTCCCAACACCAGCCCCCGGGGAATACCTCTGGTGACCGGTCATCTGCTGGATTTCACTCTGTTCACTCTCTGGGCTGGCTGTCCAGCCAGTTTTTAACCCAGCAGAGTGTAGCTGTCCAAGGCATGGACTGCCAGTTTCTCCAGGAGAATACTATAGGAGATTGTGTCAAAAGCCTTGATGAAGTCTAAGTAGACAATGTCAACAGACTTTCCCTCATCCAGCAGGCAGGTCATCCAGTCATAGAAGGTTGGTCAGACAGTACTTGGCTTTCCTGAAGCCATGTTGATTGGGCCTGATCGCCCAGTTGTCCCACGTATGCTGTGTGATTGCATTCAAGATGACCTGTTCCATCACCTTTCCTGGCACCGAGGTCAGGCTGACAGGCCTGTAGTTCCCCCTGTTCTCCTTACGAACCTTCTTATAGGTGGGCATGACATTAGCAAGTCTCCAGTCATCTGGGACCCTTCCAGATGACCATGACTGCTGATAGATGATAGAAAGTGGCCCAGCAATCACATCTGACAACTCCCTCAGCATTCTTGGGTGGATCGCACCTGGCCCCATGGACTTGTGACAGTCCAGGTGAAGCAACAGGTCTCTAACTCTTTCCACCTGAACTATGGGGGGGTTCTTCGGCTTCTTGTCCCAGACTTCCAGGTCGGGAGGCTGAGTACTCTGAGCATAAGTGGTCTGGTTAGTAAAGACAGATGTAAAGAAGACATTAAAAAACTCATCCTTTTCTTTATCTTCAGTAGTCATGTTCCCCCTGTGTCCAGTAAAGGATGGAGATTCTCCTTGGCCCTCCTCTTGCCATTAATATATTTATAAAACTTTTTCTTGTTATCCTTAACCATAGTGGATAGTGGCTAGGTTGAGCTCCTACTGTGCTTTGGCCTCCCTGATTTTTAAACTGCATATACTGGCAACTTCCTTATACTCTCCGCGAGTTGCCTGTCCCTTCTTCCACTGGATGTAAACTCTCCTTTTCTCCCAAATAAACAACAAAAGTTCCCTGTTCAGCCTCGTTGCTCTTCTTCCCCGTCAGCTCATCTTACTGCTCTTGGGGACAGCCTGCTTCTGATCCTTTAAGATTTCTTTCTTGAAGAGTGCCCATCTATCCTGGACCCCTTTGCCCTTCAGGACTGACTACCAAGCGATCCTTCCTACCAGTGTCCTGAACAATTCAAAGTCTGCCCTCTGGAAGTGCAAGGTAGCAGTTTTACTGACAACCCTCCTGACTTCACCAAGGATAGAGATCTCTATCATGTCGTGGTCACTCTGCCCAAGACAGCTCCCGACCACTACATCTCCCATCAGTCCTCCTCTGTCCGTGAACAGCAGGTCTAATAAGGCACCCCCCTGGTAGGCTCACTAACCAGCTGAGTTAGGAAGCTGTCTTCCATGCTCTCCAGGGACCTTCTAAACCACTTTCTCAGGGCTGTATTGTATTTCCAGCATATGTCTGGGAAGTTCAAGTCCGCCTGTGAGAACAAGCACTGGCGACTGAGCAGCTTCTGCCAGCCATGTCTTGCCCTCACTCCAACCCTGGGACTGCTCCCCCAGGCTCATCTCCATTGAGCCTCATTTACCCCTCATCCCCCTTCATACCTAGTTTAAAGCCCTCTCGATGAGCCCTGCATGCTGCCAGGCTAGAATCTGTTTCCCTCTTTGAGTCAGATGGGACCCAATAGCAACCAACAGGCCAGGTGCCAAGTAAACCTCCCCATGAATAAAAATAAAATAAAGTAAAATAAAATAAAATAAAATAATAAAATAAAATAAAATAAATCCTTTGATGGCACCAGCCTCTGAGCCATGTATTCATCAGCTGAGCCTTCAAGATCTGCTCAGTATCCCTCCCCACCACTAAAGGGACAGAGGAAAACACCACCTGCATACCCACTCCATCCAGTAACCACTCCAGTCCCCTGAAGTCCCTTTTGATATCCTTCAATTTTCTCTCAGCAATTTCATTGCTACCAGCCTGAACTATCACTGAGGGGTAATAATTGGAGGGGTTAACAAGGCCAGGAAGTTTCCCGGTAATGTCTCTAACCTGGACCCCAGGTAGGCATGAGTTTTCTCTTTGGAGATTTCAGGATTCTCAGATTTACCAGTTGTTGTTCACAAGCACAGTGCTGGTATTAGGAGAGAGCACTCAGTTCAGAATAAGCAGAAACAGTTCTGTTATGAATACTGTAACACATAGTTATTTACATTTTGGAAAAACTGCAGTGAAGAGTTATTAGATTAATTATATCTCTTGGATAACTCTAATTTCATCATAGTTAGGAGCTCAGCAGCTAATTAATGTTTTGAAATCTAATAAAAATGAACTAAAAGTTCCTCAATATTAAGCGCTAATAGTAGAGATTTGTACATTTCTGAACAACCTTTTATAATACTAGAACCCTTAATATGAAGTAGATCTCTGAGTTTCAGAAAACACGGTCAAAAGAAAAAACATCTGAATTTCTCATGCTAATATGGTTGCTTCTGCACATTAATATGATTGTTTCATGGATGTTAGTAGAATATTCTTTCTTGGCTTTTTTTTTTTTTTTGTCTTCAAATTTATTTGTGAAAGGAATAGAGTCAGATAGAGTAGATAGACACTAAAGATAAAATGTCTACACTGGAAAACTAGTAATGAGAGTTTACATGTTAAATACTCATCTGTTGATTACATAATGGAAGATTAAGTGCAAGTTAAAGTTCCAGCTTCTGGGAAAAGCTACATTTTACATACTTCATGTCATGTTAACAACTTCTGTGCATTTAGCTATTAGTTGGTGCTACCCCAATCTTTGTCACTCTATGACATGAAGACGTATTAGAGTGCAATCCAACTAAGCACTTCATAATATAGAATTTTCATCTAGCTAAATGAGATCTTTCTTATCAGCTTGATTTGCAGGAACAGTGATTTTGGCTTTTCTTTTTTATTCATTTTTAGATTAGATGGAAGCTTGCATAAAAAATGTACTGTTAAGGCTACTCCGATCCTTATTCACAAGAAATAGCATTCTCTCCTTAATATGACCACTAACCGGGGAAGATCATATTCATTGAGACAAAGGAAATCAACACTTCACCTTCAGAACTCAGCTCATTTTGGATGCATTTACTTGTTAAACTCTGGAAATTTCAGAGTGCTTGTTCAATATATTTGAAATAGATGTGTTCAGAGATACATGTATTTTAAGAATGACTTTTACTATTTACTGTATTGAACTACCACAATGACCATATGAGAAAATACAACAAATTACTTTTTCAGTTTTCCATAATTTTTAAAAATTATATCCTTACAAAATTGCTAATAATTACATACTTTCACAGAAATGTATCAAATTAATAATTACAACACAGACTTTCATTATGGTCTCTATTGAGTGTCACTGGACGTATATTCAGGGAAAATGAGCTTTGCATGTTTTTACGCCAGAAAAAGAATAGAAACAAACGATTATATAGAACTTCTTTATTCCATTATTATTATTTATTTTTCCTGTGAGGGTGACTCTTCCCCAACACACATCTGGGCAATATTTACTAGGTGTCCCTGCTTGAGCAGGGAGGTTGGACCAGATGACTTCCACAAGTCCCTTCCAACCTCAGTCATTCTGTGACTCTGTGATAATGCAACATCTTGGAAAGTTTAATTCACATGTGCTGAGCTGAACAGTTGAGTGGGTATGTTTGAAAATTTTTGCGAAACCAGTACAATCCTGATATTTGAAGAAAAAGTATTCAGTGATGGTTTTCATACAGAATAATATCAGAAATACTCAGCATCTGAAATTTAAAATCAGAACTATTTCTGAAATAGTTTAGGAAAAAATAAATTGATCAAATCTGTGTAGGACCTGGCAGATATGTCTGTGCTGGCTCACTGTTTAACACATGCTGTTGAAAAAGCCAGGAATATTTGAAAAGATATTCTCTAATTACAAGTTTGGCAAAGCAGATAGAAAAAGACACCAAAAGGCTACTTAAGTCACTTGAAAACAATGGTTTTCCAAAGGCCTTTTCATAAAAAGAAAAAATTATGTTATTAGCTACAGAAAGAATAAGAGGGTCTCCACTCTGGTGCAGTGGAGTACAAAGGTAACCAAGCAAACTTGAAGGCACATGAAGTTAGAAGAGCATTCATTTTTTATTTATTTATTTTTACTTTTGTGTTCTTGCAATTTCCATAGCTAGAACATACTGCCATGCTGTTATGTGTGCTTCTGATATTTACAATAATTTATTCTGAATTAGCTTGGCCTTCTTTATAGGTCAAGATTTCTGTCATTTAAGATCCCTCGCAATAAAAGAAATGCATAACAAAATAATTAAAATGATGAGTTTTCCATATACATAATCTGTAACATGTAAAGCAATGCAGAACAACATTCTGTACATAGACAGGCTCCATATACAAAGTGGATATATATTATAGATATATGAAGTTCCAAAGAGCAAAAGAGTTATTAAGAATAACCCACACAATGCATTTATTTATTTATTTATTTTTAAAAAAGGAAGAACAGTCCACAATGCAAGGAGATGTTTTTGAGCACTTCTGTCCTTTTCCAAATAAGCCAAAATTCTGGATTTGTAGAAGGTAATACTTTCCCTATAGAAACTCCTGCAGATAGTTGAAGATTTCTGTTTATTTCAGACTTTATATATATAGGTGAAATATATATATATATAAATATATATATATATATTTCACCTATATGCAGAACAAGGTAAAGGAAAGCAATGAGGCAAGAAAATATATTCCATCAAATCCTGAGGAGATGCCCTGTAACATTCAGAACTGATGCTGAAATATAATTGAAAAGCATCTTTGAGAATAAATGTAGGATAATTTACATCATGCCACGCTATCAATATTGTTTGCATGGACAAAGATATTCTTATGTTCAATCTATATTGTAACACATCTTAGGAGATCAAATTCCAGAATGGAAAAAATATAAAATCAATGTACTCATAAAAATTCTCCAAGATTTTCAAGTTTGGAAATCTCAGTGCAAAAGACACTGTCATTTTTTAACTAATCTGAATTTCTGACCATCAATGATATAAATTTCAGCTCAACACTTTAAGATCTTTTTAAAGACAGTGAAAGGTTATAGGTGATTCACTTCACCCTAAATTGGGTGTCTAATACTGGAAAAATAAATAAATAAATAATAGTTAAAAAAAAAAAAAAAACTTATCTTGGATTGTTATTCTAACTAGCTCTTAGTCAATCAGCTTCTGAATTGTAATACTTAGTAAGATAAATCCCACTGAAGATTGCTTGTAAGATATTTATGTGAAATAAGTTTTCTACACAAGTGTTAAGTCCAAAAGTGGAGACAGATTTTCGGCATATGGCATGAATAGCTGAAGTTGAGCAAATGAGAAAACCTTCATAATAAATTAATTTGGTGATTGCAGGAGGGGAGAATTGATTTGGATATGCAGATGACTAAATAAAAAGCATGAAATAGAATAACGTTGAGAAAATACTTCAATCTTATTAGTGTGGTTCTTGTGTTGTTGTTTTGGTTTTTGGTTTTCCTGTTGTTTTTAAATATGTAGCTGCACCAAAAGGAGCACAATGTAAAAAAGGTGTAAGAGATCTAGAGAAATCTAGAGAGTGCAACCTGAAACCAGATATCGGGGAAAAAAAAAAAAAAAAAAAAAAAAAGTTGTGAAAGAATTGCTGTAGTCACTTAGAAAAAGGAGATATCTAATCTGATCTAAATACACTGAGAGTGCCAAAGGAGGTTACAGCACAAATCTCCAAATGAGAACTGGGCACTACATTGTGTAAAACCTTTGGTTAAGTTTCTGACATTCAGATGATCTAAAGATACCATCTATAGATTAAAGCCCCCCTGGAGGAGATTCAAGTGCCACATCTTGGCAGGTAATAGTTACCTGATATGATCTTGGATAACATGGACATTTGGTAATAGCTATAGGCCATATGTTCCCTTCATCTGGGCCCGCTGTCCTCCTGCAGGATCTCACAGGAGATATTCAGCCAGTTGGCTGCTCAAGAGTGAACAGGCACAAGGCAGGCTTGACACCAGAGCCTCAGTGCTGTCAGTTCTTTGTCTGCACACTGCACGTCCCTCATACTTGAAGAGAGAACGACAATCCACTCCAGAAGGAACAGTCAGAGCTGAATGAGGCCCTTCAGTTAGTTCCTGGGTGCCCAGCCTGTCCCACCTGACCCCACAGGACCTCCTGACAGCGTGAAACCATCTGTACCTGCCTGCCTTGAGGCCAGCTCCATTAGAGCAACACTGTGGCTCACTTAGGTCTTTCAGCATTATGCTAAGAGTAGGTAAAAATAGATCTAGTTTTCCTCTCTTCTCTTTACTGATCAATTGTAGTCACCCCCAACCTCCTGCCTCTCCGCTTTCCATTTCTAGGTCTGTGAGCTCTGTCTTGCTTCACTGTATGGTGACAGCCACAGCCCCTCTCACTCCCCAAAAGGCATAGCTGCAGGGCTTGGTTTCAGCTGTCCTCTCTCTCTTTGCTCTTTCTTTGCCTTGCTCTTTTTCAGCAGACTTTGTTCTTTTATTCTCCATACTCTACACAGACAGAAATAGTCACAAAATGTTTTTTGCTCCTGTCATGGTCAGATCACACACAGGGTATTGTCACCACTAGTCTTACTGGCAATTCTTTCCAATACTGCTTTGTCCTCTGTACTTGTGCCCTCTACCCAGGCACTTAAATATCCTTTAGTCACCAGGCAACAACATTAGCAAACAACATAAACCTATTACAAAGGTTACTGTAGAATACTTTTGTATTCAGAAGATGTATTTGAAAGGAAAGAAAAGTAGTTACAAAAGTAAAAAGAGATTGTGACAAGACAGGAATAATAAATACACAAATAAATAAATAAATACATAAAAATGTGCTGCGTTGCTTCACAGGCCCTTGCCACTACAGGCAGTGTGCATGCAATGTAACCTGTGGAGCCACAGGAGCCAATCCCGTACAAAGAGAGGGTTAGGTTTCAAATGGATGAGACAGTATAGAAAAGCGTGAGGTCCTTCCTGTTTCTCTGTCATTTGAGCCAATCTCTTATGTGGCTGAGGTTACCACCCTCAGCTGGTAAGAAGGCCAGCAGAGGGTCAGCCTATGGTTTTGAATAAAGGGACTTCAAACCAGTATTTCAGGATGCCCTTCTGCAGGGCAGCCTCCATGCTTGCCCTAGATGTTTTCTAGGTCCTATCACCAGATGTCTACATGACATCCTTCATAGCAGCCAGGCACACATGTCACAGTGCACTGTCTCCCATAGCATCTTTGCTATAACTAGATTCATTTGAAAGCCAGGTCTATAGCCATGCATGGAAAAGTCTGATCTAGACCCATTGCAGAAAACGGATAAAAACCAGGAGAGAGCTCTTGGTGAGATGACCCCAGCATGTGACTGCGACTGCGTTCAGAGTGATGGGATGGCAGTGTACTGGACCAAATGTAATAACCAGAACAATTGAACAGCAGCAAGGAGAGGGGGAGTATATTTGGGCCACCTTTGCTGTACAATGGATTCTGTGTACATTGGACTTCCTTGCCATTCCTTTCTAGTCTGCTTAGGATGGTAAGTAGATTGAGCAAGTGGTGCTGCAAGAAAAAATGTAACCAGTGCTGCTCCAAGTGGAAGATGCTTTCCAGTAGAATGAAAGTTGTGCTGGCCATTCTGTAGTTCATGATCTGTGCTGTTCATGATCTGCTGCCCTGTCAGTAATGAGTAGTCAGGCAGGGTTTCTGTGGTCTCAACTGTCTATGAAGATGATACACTTCTAACTTCTATGCCTATAGCTGCACAGAAGGGATAACTATGACCTCAGAGGAGCTATGACAGCATTTTCTAGAAGGACCTCTATCAGATCCACACCCATTGGATCCATAACCTGATTTATGGGAGGAATAAAAAAATGCTCACCTCCACCTTCTCCTGAATCTGAGGTGATGCACAGACTTTGTGTCGACAGCTTGACAGGTTAAATATGGATTCTGCCATACTCTGATAGGACTGTCTGGAAATGGGGCACTACCCAGGTTGCTTCAAGACCTCAGAGCAGCTCAACAGACAAAAACAGACCTGTGTCAGGAAGGGGAGGAGTGTGAAGAAAGTTGGGTAATGCAAGGAGATTGATGGTGGCATGTTCTTCTAGATAATGCTTTGTAAATCAAATGACACTTGGTATTTATTACTGCATTTATTGTTTTCAGGAATGTGATAGGCATGTATGTCTGGAAGGAGAAAGTAGTGTGTGCAATATCATTTCTGTGAGTAGTATGGCTTCTTTTTCCTCATGCAGATTACTGAAAGAAGCAGACGATAACTTGCATGGCAATGTGTGGGTTACTAACAGCATCAGTCCTGCTCAGGACATGTGAGTGTGTGTGTGACTGTTTCTTCTGTTTCCACACCACCTACCCTTTGGGGTGGCCCCTTGCTCTAAGGCATAGCTGGTTGCTAGGCAGACATAATTCATCAGTTGATGATTTTTTTCTTTCCATTCCTTTCCACTGAGTTGCTATGGGAGATGGCAAGCTGTAGGGATGGTAGATTCACCCTCCCCCAGACATGTCTCTTTTCTGTATATGTGCTGCTCAGAGTCACTATGTGTGAGATTTCCCTTCTTCCCTTCCCTGACAAGAGCACTAAAATTATTTAGAATCACTACATCTCTCCTCAGTTTTTTCTGTTGTGATTTGGCTGATGTGAATGGCAACAGTATTAGGGCAGCACAGGAGCACAGGTAGGTGTCTTCCCTTGGCACAAACCTAGCAAAGGAGTAGGGTGTTGGGCTATTCTGTGGACAGGAGAGGGGGCTTCATCTGCAGATCTCAAATGTCTATCTTTTGTAACGCAGCACCGAGCATCTAGATATTCACTGCAGCTTAGCATGGTGTGAGAAAATGTGGTGAGCTACTTGGCAAGAAGTTCCCAGCCTGCATGCAGGAGGGTATTTATTTTTACTATTATAGTGTCAAGTACCACTGGTGCCATGCTAAGGGGTTTTTGTTTGATGAAGGTTGGATGCACCTTCAAAAGCCCAGGCATGTTGATAATGGATGGGGCACACATGACCAGGTGGGTCAAGAATGTTCTGGGCAGCAACCTGGCAGGACTTATTAGCAGAGCTTTAAAATAAATTCAGCAAGGGAAGGAGATTTACTTCTCATGGACATTTTAGGAAGCAACAGGGAAATGCCTGTGAATTGTCCCAAAGGAATTAGGAAGGGCTCCTCTAAAAAGGTGATGTGGCTAATAGCCCACATGAAGTGCCTCTACACCAATGCACCCAGCATGGAAAACAAGCAGGAAGAGTTGGAAACCATGGCACAATTAGAAAACTATGACTTGATTGCTATCACAGAAATGTGGTGGGACAAATCACACAGCTGGAATACTGAAACTGAGGGCTACAATCTTTTCAGAAGAGATAGAAAACAAGGGAGGTGGGGGTGGGGGATGTTGCCCTAGATTGTGAAGAGAATCTCTGAGAGACAGCCACAAACAGGTTGAGAGCTCATGGGTAAAATATATATGCATATTTTTATATGTATATATAACACCTAACATCCTTCTAACATACACATAACATCGTTCTCTCTAAATTGGAGAGAGATTGTTTTGAAGGGTAGACTATTCTGTGAATAAGGAATTATCTGAATGGACGCCTTCAGAAAGTTTCAGACAATGGCTCTACATCCAGGTGGATGCTGGTGATGAGTGGTGTCTCTCTGGGGACCATCTTAGGACTAGTTCTCTTTAATAACTTTATCAGTTACATAGAGAGAAGGATCAAGTGTACCCTCAGCAAGTTTGCAGTTTGCACCAACCTGAGTGGTGCAGTTGGTACGAGAGAAGGAAGTGTTGCCATCCAAAGGGACCTGGACAAGCTTGAGAAGTGGGCCCATGTGAATCTAATGAAGTTCAACAAATCCAAGTGCAAGGTGTGGCACCTGGATCAGGGCAATTCCAGACACGAGTACAGGCTGAGAGCGGAACTCATTTAGAGCAGCTCTGAAGAGGACTTAGAGGTTCTGGTGGCCAGAAGTCTATGCTTGTAGCCCAGAAGATCAACTGTCTCCTGGGCTGAATGCAATAAAGGTGAGTCCAGCAGGCCAACGGAAATGATTGTCCTCCTCTACTCTCCCTTCATGAGGCTGCACTTGGAGTACTGCACTCAGGTCTGGGGCCCCCAGTACAAGAAGTATTCAGTTTGGAGAAGAGAAGGCTTCAGGGAGACCTCATTGCAGACATCCAGTACTTTAAGGGAGCTTATAAAAAAGATGGAGAATCACTTTTTACATTGGCAGATGGTGACAGGACAGGGGGGAATGGTTTTAAACTAAAATATGAGAGATTTAGATTACGTGTTAAGAGGAAATTCTTCATTCAGAGAGTGGTGAGTCACTGGAACAGGGTGCCCAGAAAGGCTGTGGATGCTCTAAATCTGTAGGTGTTCAAGGTCATGTTGGATAAGGCCCTGGGAAACTTGATCTAGTGGGTGGCATCCTCGCCTTGGTATGGAATTATTTTTAAGGTCCCTTCCAACCCAAGACATTCTATGATTCTCTGCAGCTAAGAAGGGGACATGTATTGACAGCAGATTCAAGAAGGTGATCCTCTAATCAGCACTGGTGGAGCCACAGCTGGTGTGCTGTGTCCAGTGGTGGGCTCCCCAGTTCAAAGGAGACATGGACGTACTAGAGAGAGTCCAACAAAGGACTATGAAGATGATGAAAAACTTATCACCTGTCCTGTGGAGAGTAGCTGAGAGAGCTAGGACTGTAAAGCCTAGAGAAGACAAGACTCAAGGTAGATATTTTCAAAACCTGAAGGGAGGGTACAGAGAACAAAGCCAGGCACTTTTCAGTGATACCCAGTGAAAGGATGAGAAAAAGAGCACAAACTGAAATACGGGATTTTTCATTTATACACAAGAAAAATCTTTTTACTGTGAGGATGGTGAAACACTGGCAAGGGTTATACATAGAGGTTATGTAGTCTCCGTCCTTGGACATAATCAAACTCAGCTGGACACAGCCCTGAACAACCTACTGACCCTGCTTTGAGCTTGGACTAGGTGATCTCCAGAATTCCCATCCAGCATTAACTTTTCTGTGTTTCTTTGATTCTGTGATTCTTTTATATTTTATATTTTGGTATTGTTATGCTATATATATTTTACATTTTGCTATTATTATTTTGTTAATTATTATTAATTATTATTATTTTGCTAATAGTATATATTACTATACTATTACTATTACTATATATCATATTTTGCTTTTTTTAGTTTACTGCTATATATGTAGTTCTAGAGAAGAGTCCTGGTTCTACCACAACGCACATTGGCCTGGTCAAATATACCCAAAGTTGCAAAGTATCAAATACAGACCCAAAACTACCAGTTCTGTAATTACTGATGCATTTACAACACAATTATGAAATGTTTGCTTGCGTGAACATAGAGAAAACTACAACAATTTGGTATTGTTCCTCTAAAAGAGCCCCAAGAAAAGGAATATCCCAAGTATATCAAGTCTGGCAATTGTGCTCATGGTGTTTGGAATCAAAGTGGGTCTATATATAGCCATATATACACATTAGCATTTTGGTACTTCAGCTCAGAAGCCTCGCATCCCCTTAGGAGTTATAATGTCAGGCAAAAAAAAAAACATTTTGGTGCAACACACATGCACAGCAGCTGTCTCAGGCTATGAATTTTTTTTTCTTTGTCTTCTGTCACAAATACATTTAGACACACTGTAGGACCAAGACAGATGCATTCATCACTAAGCAGAGGATAACATTTAGGTATGTATTTAAAGGCTTTTTATGAATAATCTTATTTAATTTTCCTATATTTCTCTACTTCTGAGAAAGTTGTAAATCAGACAATACTCCAAAAGATAACAGTGGTCAGGAATGAAGCACAAATCTAAACATTACTAAGCTTTGAAAGATCTTCAAAGATTAGAATGTGTTTTTTTTGTTTGTTTGTTTGTTTGTTTGTTTTTTATGGGGCAGTAAGGAAGTATGAGATAAATCTTGTCCAAATAGCCTACTATTGAAAATCTTCCAAAGAATGTGATCATCTTTGGATTGTATAGTAGTAGACCTTAGAAGGTTAATAAATAAATAAATAAATAAATAAATAAATAAATAAATAAATAAATAAATAAAAAGCCACCCTCTGTTTATATTATATATACTAATTATTATTTAAAATTATTTTAAATTGAAATTACATGTGTTTACTGAAGGAATACTATCATAATGCATAAAACAGTCAGAACTCCTTATGACCTGAGTTTGAACCTGACATTCTTCAATTAATGAGAAATATCGTCTTTACTCCATTGGATGTTCTAAAGAAGTTTAGTGGCAGAATAACATACCACAAATAAATGCAACAATGTGAGGACCTAAATTTTCATATTTTAGAACACTGTTAGTCTTGCTTCACTGTACCTTGTTTTCCTCATTTTTAATCATTTCTTGTTAAATTACTCATGGAACTCCCACTGAGATTCCATTAATTTCATTAGAAATGTTTTGAATAAAGTGGCTATGGAATCTGTCCAAAAATTAACAAGCTATAATAAACATAATCTCCTTGTCTACTCTATAGTTTGAGGGGCTTTGCTAGTTCAGGCAACATTACCATTACTGTACCTCTCCACACAGACAGGTGTAGTGGGTTTACGTGGCAATAAGCGATGTTGTTTTGCACCTCAGAGTGTGAGCATATTTAAGACAGGGAAAAAAAAAAAAAAAAAAAAAAAAAAAAAAAAAAAAAAAAAAAAAAACACTGTGCCACACAGCAGCTGGAAGAGTGAGAGGAGTGAGGAACACCCTTACAGGCGCCAAGGTCAGTGAAGAAGGAGGGGGAGAGGTGCTCCAGGCACTGGAGCAGAAGTCCCCTGCGGACTGTGGTGAGGACCGTGGTGAAGCAATCTGTCCCTCTGCAGCCCATGGAGTACCACAGTGGAGCAGGGTTGTATGCTGCAGCCCATAGAGGAGACCATGGTGGAGCAGGTGGACCTGCACCAATGGAGACTGCAGCCTGTGGAAGACCTGTGCTGGAGCAGATTCCAGGCTGGACCTGTAGCCCGTGGAGAGGAGACACAAAGGAGCAGGTGACCTGGCAGGAGCTGCTGCCCATGGGGGACCCAGGTAGGAGCAGTTTGCTCCTGAGGGATGGACCCCGTGATACGGACCCATATCTGGAGCAGTTCTTGAAGAGCTGCTGCCTGTGGGAAGCCCACACTGGATCAGTTCAGCAAGTACTGCATCCCGTGGGAGGGACCCCACAGCACAGGGGACAAGAGTGACTGAGAAGGAGCAGCGGAGAAGAAGCGCTATAGACTGACCATAAACCCCATTCTTCCATTCCCCTTCACTGTTTGGGTGGAGGAGGTGGAAGAGGATAGATGGGGGGAAGGCACTTTTGGTTTCTTTCATTTGTTTCTTGATTCTCTAGCTTGTTTCTTGCTTCTCTAGCTTGTAATAGGTAATAAATCTCACTGTCTCTCTATGCTGAGTCTGTTTTGCCTGACACAATAATTACTGTGAGATCTTCTCATCCCTGTCTCAACCCTTGAGCCCTTTTCATCATATTTTCTCCCCATTCCTCATTGAGGAGGGAGAGTGAGAGAGCAGTTGTGGTGGAGCTTGGCCACCCACCCGAGTAAAACCACCACAACAGGTCAAGTACACACAGATATATCTCCTTCATTTTTGCAGTTAAAAAATGGAATGTCAAGGGTAGTTTTTTTAAGGTTTAAGGAAAGAAGAAAGGTTATCACAAAGTTGTAAAATAAGGATGACACCTTAATTATTGTTTTCTGTGCAAATTAGGAGGAAAATAGCTATCAAGCTTCTAACCTAAAGGAGGTAAGAACAGAAAAACAACCACAGTACAAACTAACATTAATTAATTAATATCTGTTTTACACCAGAAATAAATTGAAATGTCATTGGAAGCCTTTATGCAGCTTTTTAACTTCCTAACCTACCTTTTCACATAAAACCCAACAATGTAAGAGCTATAGCTATAATGTCTACAATCCCCTCAATTTTCATAATGACAAAATAGAACTGTGAACTTTATTCCATTACTCCTAACATGCTGCTGTCATTAGTGTTAGCCTTTGCACAGTGTGGCACATGAAATTTAGATATTTCTTGAGGTACTTTGTTATCAACAGTGTGCCTTATTATAAGGAAAAAAATTATCAAAAGGAGTTGTTTTGTTTGTTTGTTTGTTTAGTTTGATTATTATATTTTGTTGTCACCTAAAAGCAAGTGCTCTGTACTGGTTTCATTTTGTGCTATGTAGCAGATAAATGTAGAGTTCATATTAAAGAAATCATTTATTTTAGGGGATGGCACAAAGCTTTTCCTACTCCACTATTACTGGCTTTGAAACTCCAAAACTTCTCTCATTCTGTATTGGGTTGAAAGTACATTTTTTTGGAAAAAAAAAAAAAATCAAAAAGTCAAATGGGAGATATAATTCCATATCTGGGGAACTTCCTTGAAACATGATAAATTATTCTTGAAAATGTTTTAAACTAAGTGAGAAGAGATTCATTCCAAAATTAACAATTATAACACTTGTCCGATAAATTGGAATTTGCTTATTTTGAGTTGAGCACAGCAAGGAACCTGGATTATCGGTCTGTAATATCAGTTCTCCAAGTAAGTGGTCTGAAGTCTGAACTGTTGGCACATCTGTACTAAGACCTTTCTATCTTTCTTTTTGTTTAATTTCCTCACTTTTTTTATTATTTTTTTTCTTCTCTGAAAGATTTGTTCCTCCACCCCAACACATGTGAAGACTCAGATTAAGTGAGGTGATATATCCTAACAGAAAATTCACTTATTTGTTTGAAAAGATCTCAGTAGTTTTCTTTATTAAAAAAGGCCCCAAGTAGTTCTTTTCTAAAAGAAGCTGATTCTTTATTCAGTTTACATTTGCTGACGGTTCAATAAAGAATTATGTATATCCCAATGGACATTGATGTATTTCTGTGTTTGGTGATTTGATTTTTATTTGTTTGTTTGTTTCATTGAACTGTGGAGAAAAGAATTAAAGCATCAACGCTATAAATTGTTTTAGTTTTGCACATGATAGAGATTTTTTAGCTATTAAAATTTGTTATCTACAAACAATACTAGAGCTACTAATATTGGTCAATGAAATTAGTGATAGCTATAATTTACCTAATGAAGCTAGTGATAGTTATTTATCTACTACTTACCAATAACAATTATTTGCCTTCCCCATAATTTTTCTCACTAGTGATAAGAAGAGATTCTGGCCCTGTGAGGACAGTTTATCTTTCTGTTTTCACTGCTACAACAAAAATTTAAGGAGTTCTTAAACTCTAAGGAATGTAAGTATTAGTTCTACCTAGATATGATAACACCATTAGCTTTTCAGTGCATCTGAAGATACCAATGACTATCTCATTTCTTGTCGAGATTCAAACATTTGTGGCATATAATGTAAAATTCTCCCTCTTGCTAGATGATTAGTGTTTTTCTTGTTTATTTTGTAGCTCAACATCACAGAAGCTACTTTTTTTCATAACCTCCTAAAACAATTATTTCAATAGAAAATTAGAAGTATGGAAGTACTGTCTTCTCAGTGAAACCTGTTCAAGTCAGAAATCATCGAAGTTAATGGACATAGGATTTAAAAAAAAAAAAAAATTAAAAAAAAAAAAAGAGTCGGGAGAAAAAAGGAGAAGCAGCAGGTGCAACTTTAGATGATTGGGAAAAGATAGGATAGGATCAGGAAAGGAAGTCAACTAAATGTTGAAAGAACAAGTAGCACTAAATATAATACATAGAATCTGTATATTTTCAGTGCTTGGAGACATGAAATGTTATAGGAATAACAGAAGCTGAAAAATAGACTAACCAAATAAAAGAAATAACAAAAAATATCCCTTCAGCTAACATGAAAGGCTTTCATGGAAGGCTTTCAAGGCTAACATGGAAGTGGCTTTCATACAAGACTGTCAGCTTTTGTGGAAGAACAACAGCAAAAACAAATATTAAATGCATTTTTTTCTTTTCAGGAAGAAAAAATAAAGAAAAAGAGAAAGGACTTGTAATACAGTTAATTCAGAAGGAACAAAACAAATTTACTAAGGTGAGTAAAATTATTTGAACTGTTGAGATCAAAGCTCAGAATGAAAAATGTTCCTTTTACAATATATTTTCTATGTTGTAAACTTAGTCCTAATAATATAAAACATTGTCCAGGACTTCCAGTCAACAAATATTTGATATTGTGTGTCCCTTTGCTTTTATTTAGAACCAGAAATTTTATCAAAGATTTAGTATAACAACAACAAAAACAGAATAGAAAAGAATGTCTCAGAGACAGTGGCCTCTATATTCATGACAGACAGTAACATACACAAACATTTCTTTGCAATTCCAAACATCCACCTGGAATCTAGTCAGTACCAAATGCAATTATACATAACTACTTTAATATATATAGCGTGAACTCTCCACACACTTTCTCATGACTTTGAACACTGATAAATAGCTAGTGGCTTCAATACTGACATTTTCTAGTCACAATTAAAAGAAATACTAAATGCCATGTTAGGTAAAGCTACAGAGTTATGATAAAACAAGAAGTCTCTGAATATATTCCTCTCCATCAGAGACAAAAATAACCTACTTAAGAATCACTCTCTCAATCAATAATAATTGAATGTTTCAGCATCCTTTGAGTCTTAGTCTTTTCTATTATATTTGCTACATGGAGTACTATTTATTATTTGATTTCATAATATAATTAAAGAATTATCACTGCTACTAGAGGAACAGAAAAAATATATATAAATGATAGTCATCTCATATGTTTTATTTGGATCTGTTATAAATTTTGCAATAAATTGTTCCTATTGCAGTCTTTTCTTCTTCAGAGATAACAGTTGTGATTTTATATGCAAAATACTCAGCTTAATTTTCTACTGATATTTAATGGCACTTAACGCACTAAATTTTAACACTACATATGCATTACTATGTCATGGTGAAAATTATCCTTGTATTACAGTGCCTCAGACTTATCTAAATAAAGGCCAAAGAACATATTTCTATGTCCAGGGTACACAGGACTAGGTAGAAAAAAATGTGACTAACCATTGGGAAGCATTGCTTCAGCAGTATACTTCCCTATACATGCATAAAAATCCCTCTGAGCATGAATAGGATGGGTGAGGCATAATATATAACTCCTCTCAACGGAATCATTTGCTTTGATTTCCTTTTTGAAATGCCTGCTCTTCCCTACGTAGCTTAAGGGAGTATGAGCAATGAATGTTAGCTTTTAGTTGGACCAAAACCATCAGAACTAAGACATTACAGAGTTAATGTTGGTGAGGACTTATTAAGTATATTTCCAACTCTATTAGCTTAACTCCGAATACTGCAAAGTGATAATATACAAAAAGTAAAATAGAAAGATTAAAATAGATTTTAGATGTCACACCTACTGAAATTCCTTCTTTAACATAGATGAAACTTGTTATGACATGATAAAACATTTCACTCTGAAAGTTACTTTTTATCTGAAGTAGCACTGGGAAATAAGTGATTTTTAATAATGCATGAAGAAAAAAAATCATTGTTTACTTTCAAACAGTAAAGGCTTTATGTGAAAGGGGTCATTTATACTGGAAAACTGCATAACCCAGATGATTGGTAATGAGACTTAACCTGACTGCTTGGTTGGTCTGAATTATATGATGAACCTACAGTGAATCCAAGCACTGTATATATACATATGTATATATATGAATATATACATATTTTAACCCAATGTGACTATGAACATGTAAGAAAGAGAGACAGGAGATAAACCTGAAGTATTCTATACCTTATAGGCAATGTTCACACTGCACTAGTTTCTAAGTCCTTAAGAGACAATACCAAAACAGGAGAACTTACTAAACCAGATATAACTGCAACACTAATCCATCAATTTACCTAATTAGCAATTATCATAAGTACCAGGGTAGGTGAGGGGAATGTGCCAATCTGGTCAGAAGGAAGAGACTTGGAAAACCTATAAAAAGTACTAGGGGCTCCCAGACTAACAAGAATCTTTGGCTGAGATGCATGTTCTACTACTGATTCACAACTATGGCTGAATTCCAGGAAACAATCTGTTTAACATTATAAGCATGTACAGATATATTTAGATTTAGGTGGCCATGGCCACCTGCTTACAAAGCTAATCAGGAACAACATTCTCCATCCTTGGTAATATGTACAGTATTTATACTGTGGCCCACAGTAAAATATACATCTGAGAAATATAAACTACATGAACATTAATATGAACATGAACATTTCTTCCTTGCCTCTTCCCTACAAATCAGTGCAAAGTTATTAATAAAAATAATAACCCTTCATCTTGTAATTACTGTGTTCATCTTAATTTTATAAAGTTCTATATGTTGCATAGTTTAAGTTAAATCATAAGCAAACTAAGATATATATGACAAACACTAGATTTATGCAGCTCATAATTCTAAGCTTTAATGGTCTTGTGTGATTTACTGTGGAAGTTTTATGACTTATATCTGTAATATCACTGACTATTCAATACTTAATCAATGAAATATTTACAAGCTAAAATCAAGTGTACATTTCATGTTACAAACCCCATACTTGTGCCAAAGATTTATTGTCCATGTAGCACAGAACATAAGAAAAGATTTTTTTTAAGCAAACAAAATTACTGGAGCTAACATTTTGGTGTTTTAGCAAGAAGCTATCTGTCACCATTTAAGGTGTTCTGATTATTTCTTTCTTTTTTTTTTTTTTTTTTCACATTAGGGACAGGATTATTTTAATTTAGTTTTTCTTAGAAGATCATCAGCTTAAAAAAATTATCTTAGTGATCATCTAACAAACTACCATGTGTGTTCCATATACTAGTGATATAGCTACTTTTGTGTATTTAAAGCAGTAAAAATGCAATCATAATAGATAGGTATTTGTCAATGTTGTGTTAGAAACTGGATTAGCATGAGATTCCAAAGTGGGATCTCACAAAAATTGCCTCTTTCTGTAGGAAGTGAAACTAGTTTTCTAGGACTTGAGTTAAAAAGCAATTGTTTTTTTTTTTTTTTGTTTTTTTTTTTTGTTTTTTTTTTTTTCTGGTACAGACTTGGATGTAGCAAACCCAGAGATCACATTTTCTTTTGGTTTCTGTTGTATAATGCTGGGATAGGCATACCTACCTGAAGCTTAACTATCCATATTGATAGACAATTTTAGTTATTTGCATAGTATTATGGACTTTAACACTCTGTCATATAACACAAAGAGTCTCTAATTCAGCTGAGAACTCTAGCAGTTAATGGTATTTAGTAGTTTCTCTTTCAGATAATGCTCAAAATAAGGTACATCAGGTACTTAAAATAGGATTTCTTTGACCTTGTGTTTTCCTATCACTGCTGGCAAGAATTAAAAATGGTTTTAACAACCTGGATGAAATGCCTCCAGACCAGCATTTCCATTTAGCCATCTTAAAAAAAAAAAAAAAAAAAAAAAAAAAAAGTGGAAAATAGCAAATTTCTGTTCACCCCATGCCACCCCAGAAGCAAATTAACAGATTCATTTCCATTGGGTAATCCTCTGCTTGAGACACTCATAACTCAGTCTAACAAATATCTGAACAATAATGCAACATCAACAGGCTGCCCAGGGAAGTGGTGGAGTCACCATCCCTGGAGGTCTTTAAAAGATGTTTAGATGTAGAGCTTAGGGATATGGTTTAGTGGGGACTGTTAGTGTTAGGTCAGAGGTTGGACTTGATGATCTTGAGGTCTCTTCCAAGCTAGAAATTCTGTGATCCTGTGATTCTGTGATTCTGTGATTCTGTGAACATGGATATATGGTCAGCAGCAGTCTGTCGGGTGTGAAGTGTCAGCACAAGCTTTCTTTAAATAACTTAGAATTGTTTTCTACATGTTTTGTTTATCTAATATATATCTATATATTTCTTGGTGAAAGTAAGGAAACACATGGAGAAGTCTGCCCACCAAATGGGGGTCCAGATTCTCCTAAAATAAAACCACTTTTCAGAAGCTTCTAAAGAATGTTTTGAAAAATTATGTATATATACACTCAAATTTGTAGATAAAACTCTTAGCAACCATACATTTAAGATATTGACATCAGGTGATAAATTTTTTTTTATATTTATTTTACCTTCTGTTATTCAGTAAAAGATATTATGAAAATAGTAGGAATTATTGGAAAGGAAACCATAATTCAAAATCTTGAAACATATGGAAACATTCTGTTCAAAATGAATTGAAATGTATTATTTTCAAAAATAAAATTTATAGGATACTCTTCATACATATAACTCCTCTATGATATCACGCTAAATATCAATGCAAGAAGCAGCATTTCATTATTTTTTTGTCATTATTATTTTTCAGGATTTACACTGCACCCTTTTATGAGATTAATTTTTATTTTCTAATTTAACTGTTCTTTCTCTATGTTAGTATATTAAAAGGAGCAAGGACACAGGTGGTAGAACTATCTGGTAATTGACAATACCCTTTAGTATATCTGTACCAGGTAGAGTCCTCTTCTGGACAGTGCATGATCATGACCTGGAGAAATGACACTATTAGTTTTCATGGCAGAAGAGAGTTTAGCTGCAGACATTTTGTGTGTCATATGTAATTTGACTCCAAGGGTCAGAAAAGGTAACTTTTAAACTTTTAAATATTATTTACAGAAGTAGCCATAGATTCATCTCTATCACCTTTTTTAATATTTCTACCAACATTCCCATATTTATTTTCTTCCATAACTTTTCTGTCTGTAACTCTTCAACTACATTCAGTTATACTGTGAATTAGATCTGAGAGATTAACACACATACTCACATACAGAGTCATTAGTTGCTAATACTACTCAACATCTTTTCAGACAGTCATTTATAATTGAGAACTTTTATCGAAAATTATATAGGAGGATAGAAACAGAAAATATCCTAACAAATACAAGTCTCTTCTGGGTGCATTTTCCCATAAAAGCAATGCCATGTGTAAATTAAATATGACTGATCTACATTCAAGTTTATAGATGTAAATATGTAAATATGTATATATTTAGATATGTATACAATATATATGAGTGTGTGCATGAATATATGCAAGCATATGTATTAATATCAGAGAATTAGAGTATGAGAGAATGGTTGAAGTTGGAAAGGAGATTTTCTAGTCTGACATTGCTTCTCAAAGCAGGGTCAACTAGAGCAGATTGCTTAGGGAATTGCTTAGCCAGGTTTAGAATATCTCCATTGATGGAGACTCCACCACCTCTCTGGGCAACATTTCATTATTCCATCTTTCCCATATAAGAGAAAAAAAAGAAAAAAAAGAAAAAAAAAAGAAAAAAAAAAAAAACGCTTTATGTTTAAGTGTTTAAGAGGATTTGTAATGTTTCAGTCTGTGCCAATTACATCTTGTCCTTTCTTTGGATACCACTGGTAAAAGTCAAGTTCTGTCTTTTTTACTCTTTCACATTAGATATTTATTTATTTGATCCCCCTGAGACTTCTCAAGACTAAAGAGTCCCATCTCTCTCAGCATGCTAAGACCCCAGTCCTATAAATAAGTGAACCAGACAGAGCTCATCATTGCTGCATTCTGCCTGTGTATCTGAGTTTTAGCCTGGAAAAAAAAAAAAAAAAAAAAAAAAAAAAAAAAAAAAAAAAAAAAAAGTGGGAAAGTTGATGTGAGAGTCAGAGCCAGGAACCAAGAGGCACTCTCTGTAGCTTAGTATCACCCTATCAAGTTGATTTACCACAGGACCCACAGAGTAGCATAACTGCCTAGCAGTGATTCAGTGATTCACTGCAGTTCTATGCGAGTCCTCACAGATCTGTTCCTACTCTTATGGACTTAATTCAAATATTTTTTTGTTCTTAACTTGTCAACTTTTTACAACATATGCATTGTACAATAACTTTAATGTAAACCACAGGGTTTTCTGCTCCCAGTTTTCACCCCTGATGATTTGTTGTTATCTGTAAGAAGGACTGATTGTTTTGGACCTTTTACAAGGAAGATTTTTAACACACATTTTGTTTAATTGCTGTTATATATTACTAAGAAGTAAATTGCATTGGTTTGCAGAGGTGTCATAAATGGATGTTTTCTATCTACTTCATTTTTAGGTGTGCTTTTTCCTTTTAAACATCAAAGCTAACTTTTAATTATAGGAAAGGAAATAAAAACACACAATATTTTGATTTATAGCAACTGCATGGTATTTCCAAAGTTTGAGAAAATTATTGCCCAAGGGGCTCCAAACACTTCACTGACAGTTCTTATTTTCAAAGAAAAATAATAATAAAAATCAGCAGTAATCCAATTAAAAAAAAAAAAAAAAAAAAAAAAAAAAAAACTTTATTCCCTCCCCTTTCTCTCACTGTGCTGAGCAGAGCTTTGGCCCAGATAAGAAACTGGGTCTCAGTTCAGTTCAAGATTGTATAGCTACAGACTAAGATTTACATCCTCTGGTGCACAGGGAAAAGCAAGAATGGGAGGAAGTAGAGGCATTCTACCCATGAAAAAACAACTGTTCTCCAGGAGACATTCCCTGCTGTATCAGTCTATTCCCATACCAGTTACATGCCATTGCTGCAGTTTTGTTAGAAGAGGTGTGGTGAGAAACCAAAATGCTCCTGGCAGCCTTTTAGCTGATGGCGATAGTTTTTGTTTGGAAGAGGCAGAGATTTGACTCCCTTCATTCCCCCAGTGCAGCTAAACATGGCATAGTTGCTCTGCATACAGACTATAACATTTTAAACTAAAACTGCCATCTTAATATGGGTTTATAAAACAATTTGGTTAGCACCATCTCTATTAATATAACATTTCTATGAAAAATCAATACCTGTTCCTCCAACTTCCCTTTCTTTCTATGAGTTTTAATTTCCCCTGTGTGTATATGTACATATATGTCTAGAGCTGCTGAAACTGTTCTGGCTGACAGAACTCAAGTTAAGCAGCATTACTAAATGCTGACTGGGTCTGGCTTAAATTTGCACTGTTCAAAATGTGCATAACTGCCTAAAGTTCAGACTTGTCTTCTACTGGTGCAATGATGTTTTTCTCATTGCTTCTGGCATTTTTTTTGTCTGATTCTTTACACATTTACAACCCAACAGATTCATATATTTAAAATAAATATAAATTAAAATTATATTTACTGAAGTGAAGGTTAATAGAGAGAAAAAAAAAAAAGTGTCATTAATCAAATCATTTTGCTTTTGTGTGCCTCATTTCACCCTTTGTGATATGGAGATATCCTCCTAAGCACAAACTGCATGTTGAGAGATGTTACACATTAAGTTATTATGGTAGTTACAATAATAAAGCTCAATTATTAAGATAATTAAGCAATAACTCAAGGCAGAAAATGTTCAGGTCTTAATAAGGTTTATGTTTTATAACTTACTTCTGTCAATATATTACATTCCTGGACACTGAAGTCACATCTAAGAATGTTACTTCGATGATTTATCTATTTATTTATTTTAAGGAGAAAACATATTTTTAAGAGTTTTACTACAAGAACAAAGACATAAAAGTATATTTGCCATTTTTTCATAGTGAGACCTCTACTGAAGACATGGTAAGGGTCCATACAAATACTTCAAACTAGTTGCTTGCTTCTACTTTATCTCATTCATATACGTGGAAATTCTGGAGTAGTTACTCTAGGAAAGATGTGGAAAAAATAAGTCCAAACTAAAAATTTCTTCACATCTCATTATTCAAGCCTTTGCATTATTTTAAGAATGTAAATTCAAAACCAGAACAAATCAACTAATATTGGCTTTTTATTAATTTATGTCTAACTCCAATAATTCAGAAAATAAAAAGGAATTCTTGTGTTGGATAAGCAACTTTATATTATAATGAAGACATCACCTACAACACCCAAAGATGCAGAAGAACATAGTAACTCTTCACCACCACTATCTTATCTCACATACATTGATATCTCAGCTTACTCTGTTCCAGAAAGAATAATGTTTTTGCTTTCACTGCATTTATGGTCAGGCATATCCACCATGTTGCAATAGTTACATTTCCATGCCCCCACTTTTTTATGGTAGAATTTAAACTAAATATTCCTCCAATAAAACATCTAAGTATTAGGAGTCCCAGAATTCAGATTTTTAGAAAGCTTGTTTAGTTATATCCCTCTGCATTTATTCAGTTTATTCTAATCAATAAGGAGTCTAAATAATGTTTAAATATGCTGTTGTTCACTTGTAACATTAACCATAAACTACTCTAGCAAATCTTTAAAGAAAATGATAGAATCACAGAATGTTTGGGGTCTTGAAGTAACTTAAAGATCATCTAGGTCCAACCCCACTGCCAGACTGTTTCAGTGCCTCACTGTCCTCATAGTAAAGAATTCCTTATGAATATCTAATCTAAATCTCTGCTATTTTAGCTTAAAATAATTTGTCCTGTCACTGCAATCCCTGATAAAGAGTCCCTCTCCAGCTTGTCCTTCTCCTCTCCAGGCTAAACAACCTCAATTTTTTCAGCTTTTCTTCATAGGAGAGGTGCTCCAGCCCTCTGATCATCCTCATAGTCCTCCTCTGCACCCACTGTAATGGGTCAATGTCCTTCTTATATTGGAGCCCCAGAGCTGAATACAGTGCTTTAGGTAGGCATCACATGAGAAAAAATGAATAGAACTTAGAGATATCAATGGTCTGTTTTTTGACAATCAGCCCATTGATTAGAATTTCAAACTCAAATTTGAGTACTTATTTTACTGGAAACATTTAGAGGAGACATTACAGAGGAAAAGGATCTAGGAGTGCTGACCAATGCACACCTGAACATGAGCCAGCAGTGTGCCCAGGTGGCCAAGAAGGCATCCTGGCTTGTATTAGGAACAATGTAACCAGCAGGACCAGAGAGGTGATCGTCCTTGTGTACTCAGCTCTGGTGAGGCCACACCGTGAGTACTGTGTTCAGCTTTGAGCCCCTCACTACAAGAAGGACATTGAGGCCTGGAACGTGTCCAGAGAAGGCTACGAAGCTGGAGAAGGGCCTGAAACACAAGTCGTGTGAGGAGCAGCTGAGGGAACTGGGGTTGTTTAGTCTGGAGAAGAGGAGGCTCAAGGGAGACCTTACTGCTCTCTACACCTACCTGAAAGGAAGTTGTGTGGAACTGGCAAACAGGCTCTTTGTGCAGCTAACTAGTGATAGGACAAGAGGGAATGGCCTCAGGTTGCACCAGGGGAGGTTTGGGTTGGAAATTAGGAGAGATTTCTTCTCAGAAAGAGTAGTCAGGCATTGGAAAGGGTTGCCCAGGAAAGTGGTGGAGTCACTGTCCCTGGGAGCGTTCAAGGAAAGGTTGGACATGGTTCTTAGGAACATGGTTTAGTGAGTGACATTGGTAGTAAGGGGATGGTTGGACCAGATGATCCTGGAGATCTTTTCCAACCTTAATGATTCTATGATTCTGTGATTCAAACTTCCTCATTTCTTGGGAGAGTAATTCACGTACCAGCACATAGACAAAAAAAGGCTTGGAAATTTTCAGGCCATATTCAGAACCCATGTTACTTCAGCCTCCTTCTTATTCCTTTCACTCCCTCTAGACCCATTGACTCTCTCAATTTTATGTTTCTTTCTCCAAATATCAGGACAATGTTCACTTGTTTATATACTTGCAATCATAGCATTTTCTTGGGGGTTGTTTCACTTCAGGAGAGAACTTGCATCCAGATTCCACTATTTGCCTGCAAAATTGGAAACCACTTAGGAAACCACTCCCAAACCCTTGTTTATGGAGTGTTAGCAGTAAGTAAGTAACTTCAAAGAGAAGCATGGTCTACCATGGAGCTGGGAGCAGGCATTGTCAATGAAAACAGAAGAGTGGTCACACTGGATTAGGCCAAAAATCAGTCTAGATGGTTATCATGTCTCCTAGAGTAACCAAAGCAGACACATAGTGATAAATATTAGAACAGAACACTTATAGGCAATACCTCCAGGACAAGAACAAGGATTCTTGACACTTCTGCTTAAGGTGATACCTAGCTAGAATATACATACAGGTATACATGCATGTAGGTAGACGCATACCAAATATATAAAAATATAAAATGTATTAAATAGATAGGGATATGTGTGGATATTTTTTTGAGAATATTTCACATAGTAGCCAGACAACTTTAGAAAGCTATATTTTTGTTTTTAAAGAAAACTTCCACAGCTGCACTGGTGGGAGGGCTGGTTTTATATATAGGTTTTAGCTTGTCTGTTACTTTAAGTAACCCATCAATAATTTGGCTGGAGTTGACTTGGCAAGCACATGTAAAAATGTTTCAGATGAACAGAGGGATGTCCAGGAATTTTATTAGTTTATTAGTTTTCAAGACTGAATAGCCACTCCGTACATTTTTTAAATTTATTATTATTATTATTATTATTATTATTTTAATATTACAGGGGTCTGTTAAATACAGATAAGTTCTGGAGAAGAACCTGCTGAAGACTTAGACTCCCCAGTACTCAGCACTCGTGACACATTGTTCTGGCATGGAGTTCAACTTCCCCTCTGAATAAGCCCTCTTTCAATTTAGTTGAGTTTGTTTCTTTAATAATGTCTCAGAATAATCTAGTTCCCTTAATATCACTCATCTTCTACCTTTCAGGGCACAAAACTAGTTATTCTGAATTTGGCAATCAGATGGAGAAAGCAAGCAAGCAAGCATACAAACGCATTCCTTTATCTAAATAAATGGCTGATGAGCCATTTCTTCAATTATTTGGTTCATAATAATTGTATTCTTCAATTATTTGTTTCATGGATTGAGGGAGGGTGCTGGTGGTATGTTTTCATTTAATACAGGAATCAAAAAATGGAATTCATAAAAATATATTTTATTTCTCCTTCTTACAGTATGCTTTTGGCTCTTTGGTGACATACAGCAAAAAGAGCTAGGAAATCTTTATTTATACTTCTTCAAAATAAAGAGTGAATTTATTTGATAATTTATTGTTCAATATACCATACTTCATAAGCTTCAGAAACACTGCTTTTAACACTTTCACATAATATTTAAGAAAATGATTATAAATATCTTGTTTCTCAAACTTGAGTTAGACTATCCAGGCTACTTTCTGATATTCACTGAATTTACACTGAATTTAACAAAAAATGGGGGCAGTTAAGAAGCTTTATTTTTATATTTAATCATCTCAGCATGCTACAAAATCTCAGCATGCTAATTCATTAATATTCAGCCACATAATAAAATGTTATTTATAATATTTAAATGTATGTATCCAAATGTTCTCGCTGTCCTATGGTTCTTTCTATATCCAAAAGCACCTTTTGTTCATAAACATTTTCTCATTCATACATAAAATTCATAAACATTTTCTCATTCATTCATTTGAAAATTTTCCACTCCTAGCACACTATCATGTTTTACACCTAAAAAGTATAGCATTTTACTTGTTCAATATATTATACAGATTTTAATAAATGATTACATACACATCCAAGAGAGTTGACTGAATAATTCATAACAAGTATTTTCTATTCTTCATTTTACATGAATAATTACTAGGTTGTAGACTGTTCACAAATAGTTTATTCTGAATATTCACTATTTAAAATCCCAATTTTATGTTGGTTTATTGATGTGCAGGATGTAGAATATCACATTTTGCTTCCCTAAAGACTTAAATTCTTAACTTCATCACAAGATAGCAAAAAAGTTGGTACAATAGGCAACTACAGAGAAGGAGCTAGTCTTATGGAAAATACCCTATCAAGCGAATTTGTATTTCAAGCACAGAAAGAACAGATTTGAAAGATAAAGACAGCTATGTAAGTGTAATATGCTTGATAATACAGGTATAGTATAATGTGTACATGTTGCCATAGCACGATAAGTATTAAATGCTGTGAGTAGACATTAGCTTGTGCAATAACTGTGTAGTACTGTGCCCAATTCTGTTCAAAAACTTCATTAATGATCAGGATGATGGGGTAGAGTGTGTCATCAGCAAGTTTGCTGATGTCACAGAACTGGGAGGAATGGCTGCCATCCAGTGCAACCTCAACAACCCAGAGAAATGGTCTCACAGGAACCTCATGAAATTCACAAAGGGTATGCGCAATGTCCTGCACCTGGGAAGAAAAAACAAAATACACTAGAGGACAACTGGCTGGAAGGCAGCTTTGTAGGAAAGGACCAGAGGGTCCTGTGGGATACCAAGTTAGACATCAGCCACTGCTGTGCCCTTGCCACACAGAAGGCTAATGGTAAATCTTGGGCTACATTAGGAGCAGTATTGGCAGCAGGTCAAGGGTGGTGATCCTTCCTCTCTTCTCAGCACTGGTAAGGCCACACCTGGAGTACTGTGTCCAGTTCTGCACATAGAGAGATTTGGACATACTGGAGAGAGTTCCACAAAGGGTCATGAAGATAATGAAAGGGCTGGACTCATCTCTCATATGAGGAAAGATTAAGAGAGCTTTTTAGTCTAGAGAAGACTTTTTAGTCTAGAGAAGAGGAGGCTTAGGGTGGGAATCCCATTAATGTATATAAATGTTTGAAGGGAGGGTGCAAAGATGACAAAGCCAGGCTGTTTTCAGTGGTGCCCAGTGACAGGACAAAAGGCAACAGGCACAAACAGGAAACACGGGAGGTTCCTTTTGCACATCAGAAAGCATTTCTTCACTGTAAGGGTGACTGAGCACTGAGGATGCCCAGAGAGGTTGTGGACTCTCCTCCTTAGAGATTTTCAAAACCTGACTGGATGTGCCAGGCAGCCTGCTGTAGGTGGCTCTGCTTGAGAATGGGAGTAGAAGTAGATGACCTCCAGAAGTCCCTTCCAACCTCAACCATTCTGTGATTCTGTACTTCTCTGAGTCAACTTGCTAGTAGATTTAATAAAACAGCCACCATCAGGAATTACAATCAAAAATATTTTTAGTTGATGTCCATCAGGATTAGTCTTACATTTTTCAACATTTTTAGCAGTAATTTGGAAGAAAAACATAAATCATAGAATTGTAGAATCATAAAGGTTGGAAAAGACCTTCAAGATCATCTGGTCCAACCATACCTCTACCACCAATATCTAGACCATGTACCAAAGTACCACATCCAACCTTTGCTCTATGGTTGATGAAATTTATAGAAGTAAAAATTGGCATAAAATAAAATGATCAAGAATGAAATTATTCAAAGAAAAATTTCCTACTTACTAAACTAAGTATATTCACAAAAAATACATTTTAATAAAGCCAATAGTATAGTTTTGGAAGGAAAACGTACCTAATGTTTCTAAAACTATCTACAAACGGCTAAAACAACAGTCAATGATAGTATCTATTATAGTTGTGACAGAAAAGAGCTGTACTGTTAAAGAAAAATAATAAAATAAGAGTCAATGAGAACAGAAAATAATTTTATTTGTGATTTTAGCATGTGGAAACTAATTTTTGAATTTAGTATATATATTGTGTGTCCACACATATAAAATGAAAAACAGGACTGGAAAAGAAGAAAAACAAATACAGCTATGAAGCTTCAAGAGATCTAGCTTTGGAAAGAACACATTGAGACATAGTTTGTTTACAGTAGTTAAGTATCGAAAATTAAACAAACAAAAAAAAGTTAACATCATCATTGACAGTGAGCAGTATAGAATATTTGAATATTTTGACCTTTTTCCTTTCCTTTCCTTTCCTTTCCTTTCCTTTCCTTTCCTTTCCT
>NC_048895.1:73848290-73853072 GCF_011077185.1 Oxyura jamaicensis | reverse complement strand
TTTCCTTTCCTTTCCTTTCCTTTCCTTTCCTTTCCTTTCCTTTCCTTGTACATATTCCCTTGTGGCAACCCTGTTTTCTGCATTACATGAAGTGTTCTTCAGTTCCCAGAAGGCTTTTCTAGCATAGGAAACATGTAGTGTTGCATATACAGATCAGTAATATAAAAATTTCATTTTTTAGTCTGGCTCAGAGAAACAATTTGAATCATGAGAGCCCTTATAGCCGGACTATTGTCCAGGCATGAATCTTTTACAGTCCATTTATGTATATTGGAAGATCTTAATTTAATCCTATAACAGCACTAAACGCAATTTCAGTTTCTGATTTTTACAAAATACCATTTGTCTTGTTTCTAACTCACTTTAAAAATTAACCATTGAGATAGAAACCAGAGCAGATATAAAATCTTCATTACTTTGCTTTTTAAAATCAAGGAAAATACTGCTCCTTGGGGTGGTGAGAATTTAGCCAAAAACAAATTATTGACTTTTAAACCAAGACAAATGAATGAAATGCTTAAATCCAAGTCACACATGAGGCTTGCTTCATGATCAAATGGTATTTTCTGTTATGTTGTTGTGCCTTTACTCGGGTGGGTGGCCAAGCTCCACCACAACCACTCTCTCACTCTCCCTCCTCAATGAGGAATGGGGAGAAAATATGATGAAAAGGGTTCAAGGGTTGAGATAAGGACGAGATCTCACAGTAATTATTGTGTCGGGCAAAACAGACTCAGCATAGGGGGACAGTAAGATTTATTACCTATTACTAACAAGCTAGAGAAGCAAGAAACAAATGAAAGAAACCAAAAGTGCCTTCCCCCCATCTATCCTCTTCCACCTCCTCCACCCAAACAGTGAAGGGGAATGGAAGAATGGGGTTTATGGTCAGTCTATAGCGCTTCTTCTCCGCTGCTCCTTCTCAGTCACTCTTGTCCCCTGTGCTGTGGGGTCCCTCCCACGGGATGCAGTACTTGCTGAACTGATCCAGTGTGGGCTTCCCACAGGCAGCAGCTCTTCAAGAACTGCTCCAGATATGGGTCCGTATCATGGGGTCCATCCCTCAGGAGCAAACTGCTCCTACCTGGGCCTCCATGGGCAGCAGCTCCTGCCAGGTCACCTGCTCCTTTGTGTCTCCTCTCCACGGGCTACAGGTCCAGCCTGGAATCTGCTCCAGCAGGGGTCCTCCACAGGCCGCAGCCTCCGTCGGTGGAGGTCCACTTGCTCCACCGTGGTCTCAGGGGCCGCAGGGGACTTCTGCTCCAGTGCCTGGAGCACCTCTCCCCCTCCTTCTTCACTGACCTTGGTGCCTGCAAGGCTGTTCTTCACTCCTCTCACTCTCCCAGCTGCTGTGTGGCACAGCATTTTTTTTCCCTGCCTTAAATATGCTCTCACAGAGGCTCAAAATATCTCTTAATGGCTCAGCTCTGGTTAGCAGGAGGGCCCCTACCTAACATGGGGCAGCTTCTAGATCCTTCTCATAGAAGCCACACCTATGGTCCCCTGCTACCAAAATCTTGCCATGTAAACCCACTACATATGTTAATCTATGTTTACTTGGGAAAAAATATCTCACGTGATGAAAAATTCATCATGAAGCAGTAAGAATGTTGGTTGAAAATAAATGATATTTTTTTCCTGTTTTGGAAATGGTCTTTTTTAGATAGATTAGTAACAAAAGCCACTCAACCCCACTTTTGAAACAAAACAAGAGAAGAACTGCAACCCTATAGCACAGGCTATGTTCGTTTCTTTACCCAATAACCTAGTGGTTAGGACTGTCATCCAGTGTGCATGACAGAATTCCTTTGCTTTTCTTTAGGGATCTCAGCCAGCATATCCAGTAAGAATACCCTAACCACTGTCCCATAGTATGCTTTGAGAAAGGATGTTGTTACTTTCTCCTAGGGACTCTGTCTGCTCTACCTTTACAGAATATTTAATAGTCACTGTACTGAAGTTTGGAAGCTAGCTAAGATTTAGACAACTGAACTACAGACCTAAACTTTTGCTTGGTGTTTTAGAGAACACCTAAATATTTCATGTAGAAAACAATATCAACACAAGAGTCTAAGGGACATCTTAAAATCCATGGTGTTGGGACTGCACTTTGGCTATGAGAGACAAATACTCCTCCATCTCCTTTCCTCTTTCTTTTCTTCACTGAGAGTAAAATAAAAATAATAATTTTTTTTTTTTGAGATAGATTCTACATCCTGCTTGAGTTTTGCTGACTCCTAATATACTGTACAGAGTAAGAAATACTTCCTCTATCCGTTGTAGTTTCTGAATTCACTTTCATTACCTTTACTTTTATTAAATAGCTATCTGAACATTTCAGTAGTTCAAAAACATGTTGAAATCACTGTATTTTAATATCCCTAAATGTTTTCCATTACTACACACACAAACACATGCACACTTAATTGGCAAAAGACAAACAAAATGTAATCTGAACATAGCTGACAGTAACAATCAGATAGCAACATGCAGCTGATCAGCATAACCTGTCACAAATTGAGACACACCAGAAGAAAAGCAACAGTTTAATCACAAATACTTCCCAGTATAGTTTATATCTCATTGATAATAAATTGGTCAGAAAAAAACTTTGAATACCTTTAGACTTGTTAAAATTTGATAATCTTTAAACCTGTCAATATATATGTACATTCATGTGAATATCCTCTGTTTGTGTACATTATATTTATCAGACAGAGACACATTGGCTCACTCTGTGTGTGATGTTAATTACCAGGTTGTTAGCATAACAGCACTAAATTATGTTTTACTAAGGCAGATCCACAGAGACTGGAAGGCTGCCATTACCAGTCATGAAATAAACCAAACCAAACCAAACCACAATAACAAAAAAAAAAAAAAAAAAAAAAAAAAAAAAAAAAGCTGTATGGAAAAGTTCAGCAATAACTCTTTCCCATAACAATTACACTGAAATTTTTTGATTGACAGATTTTTTTATTATTATTATTATTTTTTCTGCAGTCACTGAACACCTCTGGATTTTGTAGCTGACTAGAAAATGACCCGTGCCCCGTTAAACTATAGGCAGTGAGTGCTAGGATATCAGCATCATGTGAATACTAAACCTATAGTGATGGATAATAAACTGCCCGGTGCCTGTAGTATACCTCATGCTGTTTTTCTGATACATGTTTAATCCTCTAGGTTTATATTTAAGTTGAAAATTGTCTAATATCTGTAATCAGTGAGGTTCCTAGAGGGATATCTAGCAATTCATTTTAACAGCCTTTGGTGTAGCAGCACTATTGCTGGATGTTTTTTGATAGCCTACTGTATTGAGACGTCAAGCAACTTAGCAATATGTTTTTGTAACAAGGAAACTGCAGACTGCTTTTGCATTTCAACCCTTCCAAATTTTTAATTGTGAGCCACCTGCTGGTAAATGAGTTAAACTGATTATAGTGAGTGCTTGAATAATAGCAAGAACTTCATAATTAGAAAGTCATGCTATTGATCTTGTTATGAACTGTTTTCATTAGAAATGTCTAGAAATTACCATTCCCCTGAAAATACTTCACAAAAGTAGACGTGCTTAATTAATTCTAATGCAAGGACAAACTCAGTCATTTGTTTTAAATTTTGAAACAAACTCCAAATAGAGGTTTCAGCTTTGTGTTTCATTTATCTTAGTGATGCAGAACAAGAGCTGAGCATTAAAATAAACAAAAAATATCAAAAACAACTTTATGAAAATGGAGCTCCTACATATTATCATTTAAATAAATTAATCCACAGAGAGAAGATATTTCCATATGGAGATGTCTGAGAATTACAGTCAAAGTCTTCTATGACTTTTTTCTTGTATGGCAGCAACAGAAAGCCAAAATATTTTAAATCTTTTTTTTTTTAAAAAAAAAAAAAAGTTTAAAAGTAAATGTATTTAATGTGACCCCCCCACACACATAATATTCCTTTTTTTGTTGTTGTTGTTCACAATTAATTTTAGCTTTTACTGTGAGAATGTCATGTCTGATATGAGAGATATTAATATTGCATGTATCCAGGTTTGAGTATCCAATTACAATAGTCCACAATTTCTTAATGTTCATAACCTCTGCACAAATGTGAATCTCTCTACTTTAATTTTGTGACAGCTAAAGGAGAAAAGTTAAAAAAAAAAAAAAAAACCTATAGTAGTGAAAATCAGTAGTAAGTAGTACAGACTTTCTAAGTTTTTACAGGCCAGTGTCTCAGAATAACAAAAAATGGATGACTCATTCAGCTCATTTCTCCACATATTCTGTATCCTTGTTTCCTAATTCATAACTCACTAACTTTTTTATGAACTGCAAATTACTTCTGAAGAGGCTCCTTCTCATTCCATGTAGACAACCAGAATGTAGATACCACTGACTGAGCTATTTTTACTAACTCTGCATCCAGTGGAGTTTGATGTATTGTTAGGATAATAATAATTTTATTTTTAAGTATATTTTTAAAGAAAGGCATAAAGAAAGAAAGAAAGGTGTAGAGAGAGAAAGGCATAAAGAAAGAAAGACGTAAAGAAAGAAAGGCAGAAAGAAAGAAGGGTGGAAAGAAAGGTGGGAAGAAAGAAGGGTGGAAAGAAAGGTGGGAAGAAAGAGGGGTGGGAAGAAGGAAGGAAGGGAGGGGGGAAAGGCAGGAAGGCAGGCAGGAAGGCAGGAAGGCAGGGAGGCAGGGAGGCAGGGAGGCAGGGAGGGAGGGAGGGAGGGAGGGAGGGAGGAAGGAAGGAAGGAAGGAAGGAAGGAAGGAAGGAAGGAA
>NC_048895.1:73842971-73848190 GCF_011077185.1 Oxyura jamaicensis | reverse complement strand
AAAGAAAGAAAGAAAGAAAGAAAGAAAGAAAGAAAAAGAAAGAAAGAAAGAAAGAAAGAAAGAAAGAAAGAAAGAAAGAAAGAAAGAAAGAAAGAAAGAAAGAAAGAAAGAAAGAAAGAAAGAAAGAAAGAAAGAAAGAAAGGAGAGATGTATTACCTATTTCTTTCTGTATTTCTATTATAGTTATAAAGGAATCCAAATGCAATTTGTAGACATTATCTATATATATCTATAGATATAGATATCTATACATCTAGGCTTCTAGAACTGCTGTTCAAGCTCTGGTAAATTTTGTAGTTCAGAGTCAATCCTTGCCAAGGCAGCTGTGAGTCAGAGGTGCTTGAGTTCCACAACCAAGAAAAATGTAGCTCCAGCCCATGAAGTTTTGTCTAGGCCAGGCTGGGTTGGCTGGGTGGCAGTTTATGAGGAAAGTTATTTGCAAAATATCTTTATATTTATGGCAATTTTCCACCTAGAATGGTTAATGTAGGCTCACAGAAAACCAATAACTGTTCCTGTCTATAGTACAGGTATTAGTGCGTAACATTTGGGAACTTAACAGTTTAATGTTTTAAAACTTCTTTTTTAGTAGCAAGTATATGTTTATTACGAAGAATCACCATTAACAATGAATACTGTAATCATAGACAGCAAAAACTTAATTACATTAAATGTCACTATAGTTGTTGGTTTAGATATTAGAAAAAAAAAAAAAAAAAAAAAAAAAGTTGCTTTAACATAAAATCAGTAGCAAAGTCCCTAGTCTTCATAGAGTCTTTTATCTATCTTCACCAAAGAATAATAGCCATCTCTTGGATGTGTTTTTTCAAGTTCTGTCTATGGTGTCGACATAGCACAATGCTAAAAAGATATCCAAAGCTACCCTTTTGGACCAAGAAAACCAAATAGTTATTCCAGCTACTACGTTCGTGGTGCTTGATGTAACTCCACCTCTTTTTACATTGAATTATGAATAGTTTCCCTTTCACATGCACACAAATGCTCACAACTTGATGCATTTGTGAATCATAGTTTTAAGTAACCCCAAAGTGAGCTTGAATCAACTCACAAACTAATAGTTGAAATAAACAAAAAAGAAAAGAAGAGAACACCATTGAAGATTTTAAATGACTGGAAAATTAATTATCCCTTTTCAGTCCCAGCATCCTCTGATATTGCCATTCCATTCTTGTATATTGATGGTAATATGCTATTGTCTCAGTGTGCTATTTTTTATTATGCTATGTGAGCTGGCAAATGAATGAGGCTTAGATCTCCTTGGTTCTTTATTCAGACTATCAGGAAAATTTCAAAGAAAGTTACAAAAACTGAGTGCTATTCTAAGCCTTTAACACAAAAGATATGTGTCAACATATAGAGTTCATCTAAAATAGTATTGTTTCTCCTAACCTTCTGGACACCTTATTATATCCAAATCTAAACTGCACATATCTTAAGTAATATTAGGTTTGTTATACACTGTGCCTATACCTTAGGGACAGTCTTGACCAGATGAGACACCAAAAGCAAGCAGATCACTTAGACAATCTGGAAAATATACAGATACAATTTAAAATAAATATATAAATAAATAAATAAAAGCTGAAGGCAAGGTAATAAAATGATTAATTAACTCTTTCATGGTTGAAGAATGAAGATTATAAGCTAAGTCTCAATGAATGTGCTAAAGCATTAGAACCAGAGCAACTGTCAGACCTCCATTTTTGGAGACATTCAAAACTTGACAAGGCCACAAGCAACCTGATCTAGCTCTATTGATTGCCTTGATTTGAGGAACAGTTTGGCATACATGTCTTCCAGGAATCCTTTCCAACCTAAATTATTCCACAATGAGAAACAAGCGGGTTAAAAGAAAGTAATTTTCGTGTTGCATCATCTTACTTTTATTTCCATGTTTTATTTTCAAGGGAAGTTGATTTCAAAGAAGTTGAAGCTTGATCATTGACTTAACCTTACAAGAAGTAATTTGGAAGATACTAGTAGAGATAATGTCCACTCTTGAATGTAAGATTGGTTATAAACAGTGACCTTTTCTGAAAAAAAAAAAAAAAAAAAAAAAAAAAAGTGGGGAAAGAAAACAGTATAAGTACAAAATAAAATATACCTTTGGCTGTCAATTTGTCTCACAGGGAAAAGTATGAACAACTTGTCACTAATAAATTAATATCTCAAAGAGCTAAACACAATTCCCTTAAGACACAGAATGTATCTTTAACATTCATAACAGAAGTTTTCCATGCTTTATTCCTCTAACAATAGCACCAAATATATCACTTACAAAATCAGCATCCTGAGCTCTGGGAAAGAATAGAAGTGTCCAGGAAATTGACAGACTCATTAACATTAGTAACTGTTGTCAATATATATTTTGGTTTTAGAGTGTATACAATTTATCTGCTGAACATTTTGCAATAAAAACTAGTTGAATTTGCCAACTCTTGATGTTCAACCCGTTCTTTTAATGGCAGAAAATAATAATTTTAATTATCTTGGAAAAACTTCGACCATGTTGCCTGAGCAGTAAAAGAAGGAGTAGAAGAAAGGAAAAATATATGTAAAAACATTTTCTTATTTTAACTTAGGATCAAAAGGTTATAAGTATGACACTGCATTTTTCATCCTGTATTGGCCAGTTTAGAGTTTTAGTGGCTATGTTAGCATTTTGGTCACCAAGATGTCACAACCAGCTGAAATTACATTGGAAATTGTGGGCACATTCTTATAAGAAGTTGTTGATCTTACTGTCATGGAATGAGAACCAACAAAAACTGCTGACAGAAACCAGAATAAAAGAGCCTTTCTTGCATTTGTTAGAATCTTTACAAAAGTAATACTGTGAATTAAAATAGTAAGTTCAGGAACAGACTTATGGCAGGAGTTTCAAGAACACCAGTCAGTCTGGATTTATAGCTTAATCTTAAATATCCCTTTGGAGTTTTTATCTCTTGCACATTTCTCCAGAGAACAGAAATACTTTCCTCATGGATGGTGACAAAATCCAAGCTGCAACCTGAAAATGACTGGCAAAAAAGTTAAATGAACAAAACAGTCTTTCCCTAGGGTATTCTCATCCCAAGTATTCCCAAAAGTTTTTCAAACTGTGACTTGAGATCTGGTGGTTAAAGTTCAGATCAAAGAGATTTGTCAGCAAGACCAAAAGTAGTTTATACATCTTCTCATGCAGAAAAGATTTTGTATTTCCCAACCATTCTCAGAGTTTCCCCATTAAAGAGTCTAAAAAAGACATTTCAGAGATGAAGCGTACCTACTAATGATCTGTTTAGGAAGAAGATCATTATTGTTTCTCAGTGTTTCATCTTTTTCTGAGATCTACATTAACAGAGAATGTCTTGGTATATTCACAATTAGGATATTAATTCAGGTCTTGAACTTGAAGTAAAGCTCAAACTACTGTTTACCCACACTGTCTCACATTTACTGTGAGTCAAAGGGGATTTTTTTTTTTTTCATTTACAACTCAAAATCAGAATTTCAACTGTGTTGTCAAGGGCTATAGGAATCATGCTCACAGAATTCTTGTCTTTTGCATTATGTTATACAGATGTAAAAAGGCAACAAGACCTGGAGCTCTGAAAATGAGCATCTTATCATAATGCTCATAGGAAAGTAAAATACAAAAGCCAAATCTGTTTTTAAAAAGATCCACTAACTCTCTCTGATGATTAACTTCTATATTGCCAGCTTTGAACCAAGATCCCATCTTTCATTTCAGAGCCATGTCTATTCCAGTTGGTTTGTCTTTCTCTAGATTTTCAGTTACCAACAGGTATTTTCTCCTTTTTATATGCTAAACAAAGGTGACATACTTCCAAAATCCTCTTTTCATGGACAGAGACAAATAGCTGTTTCAGCACCTTTTCTTTCAACATTTCTTGCTTGCTTCACAGAATCACAGAATCACAGAATCGTTTAGGTTCTATCCAAGATCACCTAGTCCAGCCTCTGACCTAACACTAACAAGTCCCCACTAAACCACATCCCTAACCTCCACATCTAAACGTCTTTTAAAGACCTCCAGGGATGGTGACTCAGCAACTTCCATGGGCAGCCCATTCCAATGCCTAACAACCATTTTGGTAAAGAAGTTCTTCCTAATATTCAACCTAAACCTCCCCTGGCGCAACTTTAGCCCATTCCCCCTCATCCTGTCACCAGGCACATGGGAGAATAGACCAATCCCCACCTCACTGCAGCCTCCTTTAAGGTACCTGTAGAGAGTGATAAGGTCACCCCTGAACCTCCTTTTCTCTAGGCTGAACAATCCCAGCTCCCTCAGTCGCTTCTCATAAGACTTGTTCTCCAGACCCCTCAACAGCTTCCTTGCCCTTCTCTGGACTTGCTTGAGCACCTCAATATCCTTCTTGTAGTGAGGGGCCCAAAACTGAACGCAGTACTCGAGGTGTGGCCTCATCAGAGCTGAGTACAGGGGGACAATCACTTCCCTAGCTCTGCTGTTCACACTGTTTCTTATGCAAGCCAGGACGCTGTTGGCCTTTTTGGCCACCTGAGCACACTGCTGGCTCATATTCAGCTGACAATCAACCAATACTCTTAGGTCCTTCTCTGCCAGGCAGTTTTCCAACCACTCATCTCCCAGCCTCTAGCTCTGCTTGGAGTTGTTGTGTCCCAAGTGCAGGACCCAGCACTTGGCCTTGTTGAACTTCATACCGTTGGCCTCAGCTCATCTATGCAGACCCTCCTGCAGAGCCTTCCTACCCTCGAGCAGATTGACACATGCACCTAACTTGGTGTCATCTCCAAACTTACTGACGGTGCACTCAATCCCCTCATCTGGATCATCGATAAAGATATTAAAGAGGACTGGCCCCAGTACCAAGCCCTGGGGGACTCCACTAGTGACCAGCCTCTAACTGGATTTGACTCCATTCACCACAACACTTTGGGCCTGACTACCCAGCCAGTTTTTAACCCAATGAAGCATACACCAGTCCAAGCCATGAGCAGCCAGTTTCTTGAGGAGAATATTGTGGGAATCAGTGTCAAAGCTTTCCTGCTGTCTTGCTTTCTCTCTCTTTTTCTTTCTCTTTTTCTTTCTTTCTCTTTTTCTTTCTCTTTCTTTCTTTCTTTCTTTCTTTCTTTCTTTCTTTCTTTCTTTCTCTTTTTCTTTCTCTTCCTTCCTTCCTTCCTTCCTTCCTTCCTTCCTTCCTTCCTTCCTT
>NC_048895.1:73820061-73842871 GCF_011077185.1 Oxyura jamaicensis | reverse complement strand
CTTCCTTCCTTCCTTCCTTCCTTCCTTCCTTCCTTCCTTCCTTCCTTTCTCTCTCTCTTTCTTTCTCTCCCTCTCCTCCTTTCACTTGCTGTTTTAGCATGTAAATTCAGGGCAAATATCCAGAAATACCGAAGGAGTTTTTTTACTCTGTAAACTCCCTACTGTTTTTGAGTGATACTCAAGCAAGAGTGAAATTAGCAATAGGAAGAATGGATGAATTTATGCAAATTTTATCAAATAAGCTACTTGAAATAGGTAGGAATGCTAACAGTAATAGCTGAGGAGACTACTTTTCTGCTTTTCAGCTATCATTCATTAACGAGATTTAGGTGATGTATTCTGTATGTCAGCTTTGTACAAAATTGTTGCTATTAGTAGAAATCATATGCTTATATGACAAGCTGATTGTATAATGTACAATGAAATGTGGACATTTGTAACTAGAAATGAGGTCAAGAAATATATGGATTGTCTGTTAAGAAACAAAGGTACAAAAGATTAACATAACAGATTTTCTTCATTGGTATTTTAGGAAAATAATATATTTTTCATTTAATAATTACATGATTCTGGTTCTCCTAGTCCGTCTATATTTTCAGTTTTTGAGATCACATGATTTTGTGAAACATCCAATATGAGTGTATTTTAAATACATTTCAACTGATGGGTAATATAGCTTCCCTTGATTTATTTTATATGAACAAAAGAAATCTATTTAAATATAGTCTTTTCTGATAATACTAGAACATGGATTTCATCAGGTAATTAACATAACTAACATCCCTGTCCTGGTTTCAGCTAGGATAGAGCTGATAATTTTCCTCCTAGTAGCTGGTAGGGTGTTATGTTTTGGATTTAGGATGAGAAGAATGTTGATAACACACTGATGTTTTAATTGTTCCTGAGCAGTGCTTACACTAAGCCAAGGACTTTTCAGCTTCTCAGACTGTCCTGCCAGCAGGCAGGCTGGGGCTGCAGCAGGAGCTGGGAGGGGACAGATCTAGGACAGCTGACCCAAACTGGCCAAAAGGGTATTCCATACCATCTAACATCATGCTGAACAATATATAGGGGTGGCTAGCCGGGGTGGGGGGCGGCTGCTCAGGGATAGGCTGGGCATTGGTCAGCGGGTGGTGAGCAATTGCATTGTGCATCACTTGTTTTGTACACATTATTAGTAGTAGTACTATTGTCATTTTTTTTTTTTTTTCTCTCCTAATAACCTGTCTTGATGTCAATCTAAGAGCTTCATTTTCCCCTTTCCCTCCCCCATCTCAGACTAGGAGGGGGAAGGGTGCACTATCAGCTGTGTGGTGCTTAGCTGCTGGCAGGGTTAAATCACAGCAATCCCCCATAGAATTTTCCCTGGGCCCTGAAGACAGAGAAGGGTGTTGTAGGTGCAAGTGTGCCCAGCTGAATGAGCTCTTCAGACAGGTGGCTCAGTTGTGAGAGGAGCTCATCAGACAGCATAGCATTCAGGAATCTGAGCAGGAGATTGATAAAGCGTATTATATGCTTACACAGGCCAATCAACAGCCCCGCATTAAGTCCAGGCAAGGGGTAGGGATACAAGAAACAAGACTACATATCTGGAAGTTAGTAAAGTTCATAGAAAAAATAAGGGTTTTTTTATGCCCGCCATCAAAGTGAAATTGAAATTGATTGAGCAAATGGAATTTGGAGTGGTCATTAGACTAGTGTACTGTTCTCCCAATTCAAAGGAAGTCACACTGTATAGCGAAGTGTAGAAATCTATTCCATAATTGGTTTGTACCTTGAATCTATCAGTTAGCAAAAGTAAGAACTTCCAAGGGGATTAAAAATAATATTTTGCCATACAATAATATCATCTAGTGAAGAAAATGGTTATGCAACATGTACTGGAAGCAGCCACAAAGCTGAATAACCCTTTATTCAGATCAGAGTTACATGTGAAGTGTCTTGTCCCTGTGGTAACCATACAAGAGCAAGAAAACTATAGTATATTAGTGAGGACCAAAAGGAAAATGTACTCTAATGTAAAAAAAAAAAAAAAAAAAAAAAAAAGAGAGAGAGAGAGGAGAGAGAGAAATGTCTTGTTTATAGTTGTGGCTGCTTCTTATTTCCCAAATCAATGTATCTCTTTTTACACATCTGAGATCCCTGACTGTATGCATATGAGGCAAAAATTAAAAATACCCACTAAAAACAAAACAAAATATGTAATTAGTGTCTGAAGCTTAAAACATCCACCTTTCTAGTTACGTATTTGCCAATATTTTTCTCATACAACTTCAATAATTACTTTTGTATGTGCAAAAGCTATATTAATGTAGCCAGACCATAGAGTGGTATTTTTTAACAGAATTATTTCTTAGTACGTTATAGATAACATTGTGCAAAGAAGTCAGGGAAGAAAGTAAACAACAGCATTACATCTTTGTGTGTGTGTGTGTGTGTGTGTGTGTTTTGTTTGTTTCTTTGTTTTTTTGTTGCAGACAATTACTAACTTGTACGTCTGTGGAGGACAAGGACTGCTAAACTTGGTGTTTAAAAAAATAAGTAAATAAAAATGTTTATTTCTTTTCCTCTGTTAACATTCTCTCAAAGGTCAGCTACTGTAAACCAAGCTGACGAAAACTATGTGTGTCCATGTTACAGGTCCATGATACTACGTGTGTCCAGCTAAGGCAGGTTCATTCCACTTCACCATTCAAGGCTGCATAACACAAACCCAAACACTCCTATCCAGCTCAAAATAAACATTACCAAAACATGACTTTTCTACATTATAAATACAGCTTGACTTCACCACACAAAAGCATGTTTTGGTCCTGTCATTGCTTACTAGTATATTATTAAAATTCACAGAATCACAGAATTTTCTAGGTTGGAAGAGACCTCAAGATTCCTGAGATTTTATCTGTGGGTTTACAACCAGATGTTACACATTACATCTAACTGACTGTTACACATAATCTTTAACGGGGTGTACCCGGCAACTGATAAAAGGATAAATATTCCTTTCTTTCATCCCTAGCTTTCTTCAATATGGACTCATTTTCTCCTTTCTTCATCATTTTCCTGGCTACCTACCTGTGTAAATTTTCCTTAGGGCAACTAAATTTTGTTCTGTGTTATTCAAGAGTTGGTTAACCATTACAGAACATTTTGGAGAACAAATGGTGGGGCACAATACTGCTGTGACCTTAATGGAGATTAGTATTTTCATAAACTTAGTGAATAGATTGGGAACTGTGGGAAAGAACAACTTTCTGAGAACTGTTGTCCTTCACTAGGGCACCAAAACATAATACAGAAAGTGTCTTCAGATGTTTCAAATTCCTACAATGGATGAAAAGTAGTGGCTTTGTAAAAGATACAAACAATTGTCTCACCTGTTAGACAGTCCATACTGACACTTACATGCAGCCTCCAAAAATTTATAGTCATGAAATTTCAGCATAATTGTAATACTCAGAAGACAAATCAATAACAAACTGCAGGGTTTCCTGATCCCCTACAAAATCTAATATATGTGGAATAGAAACATGCTTACGGTCCCTTATTCCTCTGAGTCTCATGAAATACTGAAGACCTAAAACCTCTCTGCTGGTAGTCCTTCACCAATGCTCTCTGAATTTATTGTGGCCAAATGCCAAAACATTTGCATCTGAACAATGAATCTCCAAAACAAAAGCTATACATTTCTCCATCCTTCCAAGCCAGTCTCCAAATTAATACTGACAATTTTCTGCCCAAGCAATTTAGTCAATTGAACAGGATAAACAAGAAACACTATGATATTTCCTATTTCACAAATAGGAAAATATGATTTATAAACAACATATCCAGAATCTCTTAAAAACTTGTTTGTTTACAGGATATTTTTCCTGGTTCTCTGTATTCACCTAGAGCAATAAATTCCAAATGCAAAGAGATATTTTTAGTGGCAAAACTGTACAAGAAACAAGAGAAGGAAGTCCCCAGGTGTATGTTCTATAGGACTATGAAAATAATTTACTCCCAGAGAGTAAACACAGATCTCTTTAAGGCTTTCTCATACTTTCAGTTTCCTCTCCTGATTTTTCCTGTTCTTTCTGAGTTAGTGAGTAACCAAATTTAAAACTATATCTATTTTCATAACACGACAAGTATACCATGGAGAACTGTTTAACACCAGGAACAAATTCATGGACACTGTTTTCTGACAATGATTGAACAGAAAGATCACAATTATCATTAATGGAATATGAGTTTGTGCCCACAGAAATCACTGTGAACTATAAAAGCAATGACGCATCTGTTTCAGTGCAAAGACTTAAAACAAACAAACAAACAACAACAACAACAACAACAAAAACAACCACAGATTTGTTTTGGATATATCTGAAATGTTTCATTGGACTTAAATGATATTTTTTCTCATTTTAACTTTGATATAAAAATAAAATAAAAATATATTGTAGTGTGAAATAAATATTTTTACATTTTTTTTATTTTTATTTTTTATTAATTTAATCTTCTAAGCTGGAGTTATTGTTCTAAATGTAACCTGATTTTATTTTATGTTATTTTTTTTAATTTTTAACCCACCTCCATTTTAAAGACAGACCTTAATCTGTTGATGATTTGATCAGTTGTACGTAAGCTTGAAAATAAGTAGTAGACCTTTAGTGGAGTGCAGACAGCAGGTAACAGAGCAGCATTCTCACAGTGGTGAATCCATTTCTGGGCCTGACCATGCAGCCTCCCCATGAGGAGGGAGCCAGGAGCAGCCACCAACCATGAGGGCACACAGTGCCCCCTCATCTTCCCCAGGACAGGGTCCTAACAGGGGAAACACAACAGCTTTGGGAGAAGGGAGGAGGGCACATGTGTCTGAATCCGTGTGCACGTGTATGTAAGCCACATGGCTGGTGGAGGGGGGACTAAATGGGGAACAGCCTTGTGGGGGATTAGATACAGAGGGGTGTTTAGAACCTTGTAGTTGTAAATTAGTATTCTGTAAGAGTCTGCTACTGTGGTTTATCTGTTGTATTGTTGATACTAATACTGAATGTACAGGTCACTGATTGCCAGTTAATTATGTGTCATTGACAAATCCATAAACCACTTCAATTCCCATTGTTTAAACTATGTGAGCTGAGCAGATGTTCCCTGTGACATGTCTAGAGTATCAAGAACTGGACTTGTTGAACTGCAAAGTCCTTCCCAGAAAATCATCATTATTATTATAAGAGAATCATAAAAACATCATTTGGCATCGATGGTAAATGATTTGCTAGCTAAAGCTGTTGGTCAGAGCCTACAATAAGCTTTCCACACTGTGAGGACATTGCATCTTTTGAGAAGTATCTCTTACCTTGAAGAATACAGAAAAGTTTTAGATTTGCTTCTGAAACAGGGTCATAAGGATATTCAAGGAAAGAAATGAAAGACCATCTGCTATTTGATGTGTGTTTTGATTTGTGTATCCAAACTACAAAAAAGAAGTATGACCGGAAGCTAAATGCCTTGAAAATTAATTAGAGCAGATTATTTATAAAACAGGAAGAAGAGTGGCACTTATTTTCTGAATATAGGTAGAACCTAGAACATTGTTTTTTCACTAATATAACATGAAACTTTTTCCTGCCATTAAATTTTTCTAAGTTTAGAGTTGGAAATAACATGTCATAGGTTAATCACTTATTACACAGTAAGTTGTTTTTTTCTGTAGTAAAGCATCTGGCTACAATGTTTATTTAACTAATTTAAAGTGCTAATTAAAAGTGGTTTTATATGTTCAACTTCTTCCTGCTTTTGTATTGGAAGAAACAAACTCAACTGTAATTATTATTTGCACGACAGTTGCATATCACTATTGCTGTAGGATCACTATTTTGATATATCTAAATCAATTTTTCTGCAGAAGTGAGACTTGTGGGCTTAACCCTAGGCATTGTTCACTTCAGAATATCTCTGTTATGGGTGTTAAGTCTGACTAGGTCACTACAATCAAACGTGTTCACTATGTTCCCATAAAAAATAAACTATATTTCAGAGATTTTCAAAATTTTAAAATCCATTCTTCAAGTCAGTGTGTTATATAACCTCAGGCAGAGCAGGTTTTTGTTTTATATTTTAATTGATGTTAAAGAAAAAAAAAAAAAGAGGCTACAGTCTCTCCAGAATATTTTCTTGGGGGAATAAAAGCATGAAGTCATTGACAATTTGGGAAACAAGACCATGCTATCACTTATTCTTAACATGTTATGGATTTAATTTTCATTACTGCAGGATTATTCCAATCATATTCCTCAGTTTCTGAATAGCAGATGTTCTATAATATGTCTTCTGGATGTGATTTTCCTTTACCTCCCACCTGCTTCCTCATTATATTTGGTAGCATGTTACATCTAGTTTAACATAGAACAAATGATCAGACATAATTCTGCCTCCAATATAAAGTCTGAAAGGAAATAAATAAATAAATAAATCTGCCAGAACAAGTTACATTCCAAAGTGTTCTTTTAAAACACATTAGTTTTAAAGAAAAGCTGAAAAAAAAACGTGTGCAACTCCTGTGTTAATTATTTTTCTTACTTTTAAGTGTGAATGATTTCTGATGTTCAAGCCAGTTTCCTCACTCTAATATGAAGTAATTTCTACTGACTTTTCTAGCTACATTTGGTGAATTCATAGTTTTGCCCTGCTTGTGCCTATGCTGTAACAATTAAAATAAATCATAGAATGGTTTAGTTTGGAAGGGACATTAAAGATCATCTAAGTCCAGTCCCCCTTCCACTCAAAGCCCGATCCAACCTGGCCTTCAATATTTCCGGAGATGGAGCATCCACAACTTCTCTGGGCAACATGTTCTAGTGCCTCATCACCCTCATAGTAAAGAATTTCTTCTTTATATACAATCTAAATCTGCCATCTTTTAGTCTAAAACCATTACTTCTTTTCCTATTAGTACACTCCCTGATAAATAATAATAATAATAATGGTAAATAATCTCTCTCTTTCAAAAGGATTCTTCTTTAACAGAGAAGGTTGTATCCAAAAGTAAAAATAAAAATAGAAGGATCAAATCCATATCATAATTATATATGCCTACCAGAAAGTCTTCTTCATGGTAAATGTGATTTTGGTTTTTGGTTTTGTGTTTTTTGTTTTTTGTTTTTTGTTTTTTGTTTGTTTGTTTTTCTAGTTTTATTCTGTTTGTTCATTTGTTTTTGTTTTGTTGTTATTGTTGGTGTTAGATTGGTTTGTTTGTTGTTTTGGTTTTTGCTTGTTCATCCGTTTTGTTTTCCTCAACAAGCTGAAATACATTATTATTTCATCATATTTGATTCAGTAAAACTTCATTGTATTTTCTCCACACTGCAGCTCAGAGTAAGTAAACTACAGTGATGTCAGCCACAGTGCTATATTTGGACAAGTTACATAACAAATGTCAGATATTAACAATATTCTCTACTACTAATAATGTGTTTTGGTTTTATATTGTATTATTAATAGTCCAATTCTCAAATTCTTAAATACAGATGACAGAATATCTTCAGAGAAGAGTCCCAGATTGTGCAATAGTTTTATCAAGATGATTTAAATGCAAACCTGATAAGGCTCAGAACTAAAACATTTCTTTTCATTGTCCAGTTTTATTCAATTTAAAAACAAAGCTTAAAAATAAATAAATAAAAAAGATGGAAGCGAAATATGAGGAAAAAATATATAAAAATAAGACCCCTCTGTATTCTTTCAGCTGTTCTGATAGTTGTAATAATAAAAGTACCTGAGAATGATAGGCACAACTTCTACTCCTACAGACATTTATTCCTCAGACCTATTCACATCTCGAACATATCCATCATGGTACCTGTGAGGGTCTTTGCTATTTTCTAGGAGTTTACAAGGATGAAGGTATCTTTGCAACTTCCAAATGACTTAAGAAAGGATTGTTATCAGGATTATATTTCACCAAGTTTACCTTAAAAATTCTGTAAAGAAGTGAAAATAATTTTTACACTATTTAATAGGAAACTCCTTTTTCAGTAGCTGATCCCTCACCTTCTCCTCTTCAGATGCCCAGCAATTATTGTTTACAAGAATTTCTAGTCTCATGCATTGTATTCAGAAGCTCCAGGTTTAGAAACATAATACAGAGAGTAGAGCTGTTTTGGAAAATAAAGAAGGTCTTTGTCTGAAAAGATCACTTGGAGCCCTTCCTTTGCTCTTATATCAGAAAACTATTTCATATTTTAAGATAGCAAAATATCAGCCACGGTCTGCAACTTTCTCACGGTTCAGAAGTACCAGGATATTTTCAAATGTATAGCGTCCAAACAGGTTTGGTTTTTCAAATCTTCTCTTTTTTGTGTGTGTGTTACCTGTGAGATTTCCACATTTTTTGTCACTCTCTTCTCCTCCACTTAGAGTCATGAGGATATTCAAGTGCACATCTGCACTGCTCTGATCAATAGCCAGAGGCAACAAGCCTTAGGCAAAACTTCAATGTTTTTTGCTTCTCTTCTCATATTGCTCTGGCATACTGATGGATTATCATGGTCCAGCTCAAGTTGTATGACAATGTGTAATGAAATATTTTCCATTGTGGTGCTGTGCACGCATATATGTTTTTTTTACTTATGTCCTTTTGAATACTGTGAGACTACACATTACATTCATAACAAACTCTAAACACGTTGAACAAGTCAATCTTTCACTGTTGCTATTTATTAGCCTAGATTCCAATGAAGCTGGAGTTTATTCAGCTCAGCCACTGAGACTGTGTATGTATATGAGAAAGAAAAAGTGTTTCCCTAATAACTTCTGAACACATCATCTGATTTCAGCCAGATGTGACAGATGAGGTGAAATATAAAGACAATTTAAAGTATATAAAAGCTTTGTGAAAAATAGGTAGCTGATGTGGGAAGACCTTATGACTCTCAGTAGTTGTCATAGAATGATACCCACTGAGAAAGACTAAAATTAGACACTAGAGAGTTAGTAACAAAGGCCTTATTGGTGTTCTGATCACAGGTATAGGTTCCACTGAAGCACATAATTAACCAGAAGGTATAAATCCATAATAAACCAGACTTGATTAATTCATTGCTCACAGAACTACTTGTTTGCACTGCAAGAGCAGTCAAAGCTTCAGCCACAGGTCAGATTCCCATTTTCCTAATCAGTATACAAATACAGAGCTGAAAGTCCATTCCCAAAGAGATTTTCTACACACACATCTCCTCATTAAGAGTGACCCTTTAAACCACTTAGCCTTTTTCACCCACAGCAAGGGCACTGCTTCAGTGAATCTGCACAAAACTGTCAAATTTAACAAGTTTCTTGCTAAAGCATAAACAGTTCCAGTATTATAAAACTTTGAGATAGCTGAGGCCATAAGTTAAACTCTGTCTTCCTTTCAAGCTGTGCACAAAGCTTTAACAGGTTTCATGGTTTCAAAGCTTAAAGCCAAAAGGATGATTACACCATCTACTCTGACCTCCTTCATAACAAGGACTTTGTTTCATCTTATTATCCATTTAGTGAATGGATAACATGCTGGGCAAAAGAATGCTCTCCAAAAGGTTATACAGCCCTGTGTAGGGTTGATCTCGGATAAGGATCAAATGCCCAAACAACTGCTCACTCACTCCCTGTCCTAAGTGGGACAGGGGGATCAAATTCCAGATTCTGCACCTGGGAATGGGCAACCTTGGCTATTACATACAGACTGGGGGGATGAGAGGCTGGAGAGCAGCCCTACATACAGTGATCTGTGGGTTTTGCTCACGAGCAAGTTGCATATGTGTCAACAGTGTGCCCTTGCAGCCAAAAGGACCAAGCACACCCTGAAGTGCATCAAGCACAGCACTGCTAGCCAGTTGAGGGAAGACTGTCCCACTCTGCTCTGCATTGGTGTGGCCTCACCTTGAGTACTGTGTACAGTTTTGGGCACCACAATATACGAAGGACATAAAACCATTAGAGAGTGTCCAAATAAGGGCTACAAAGATGATAAAGGATCTGGAAGGCAACGTATGAGGAACAGCTAAGGTCACTTGGTTTGTTGAGCCCAGAGCAGAGCAGGCTGAGGGGAGGCCTCATGGCGGCCTGCAGCTCCCTCACAAGGGAGCTGCTCTCTGTTCTCTGGGGACAGTGACAGGACTCAAGGGAACGCCATGGAGCTGGGACAGGGGAAGGTCAGGCTGGGTGTTAGGAAAAGGTTCTTCACCAAGAGGGTAGTCAGGTACTGTAACCTGTTCCTAGGGAAGTTGTCATGGCACCAAACTGGTCAGAGTTCAAGAAGTGTTTCGACAACACTCTCAGACACATACAGGGCCAAGAGTTGGACTCATTGATCTTTGTGGATCCCTTCCATCTCAGGATATTCAATGATTCTATGAGAAAACTCATGGGTTGAAATAAAGAGAGAAGAATTACTTGCAGATTCAGAGACCTCTTTTTCCTCCCCTCCTATCACCATAATCACCACTGGAAACAGAGGGAAGGGGAAGGGAAAAGGGAAAGGGAAAGAGGAATCACAGAATCACAGAATCACAGAATCACAGAATAGTCTAGGTTGGAAGAGACCTCCAAGATCACTGAGTCCAACCTCTGACCTAACGCTAACAAATCTTCCACTAAACCATATCCCTAAGCTCTACATCTAAACCTCTTTTAAAGACCTCCAGGGATGGTGACTCAACCACTTCCCTGGGCAGCCTATTCCAGTGACTAACAACCATTTCGGTAAAGAAGTTCTTCCTAATATCCAACCTAAGGAAGGGAAGGGGAGGAGGAAGGGTTACTATTCTCCTAATGCCCCCAGCTGTTCAACAAGAGCTTATGTTCAGCTGTGCATCCACAACAGAAATCCTTGTCCAAATCATTACTTTTGGAATGCATTCCTCCATTGTACAATATACTTCCCCAAAAAGGAAAGATTAAGGAAATTTCAGAATGTGAATACCTTTTCTCCTTTCCTATCCATATGGGTCCCTCCTTCTGTGGAATGACAGCAATAAGATATATTGGCATAAGCTTTCTTATTGTATTATTGACTTACTTATTTCTAGTTATTACAATACCATAAACTGCTGAGACTTGTCCATGATTAGCTGATTAATCCTTATTCTGAAGAAAACCTGTTTATTCTGGGATAAGGGTCAATCCTAACTGAATGTGATTTAGAGCCATTTGTGGCATGGCAGCAAAATGTTAATACCTGGAGACCTTTCCAACAAAGAGCCCTCTGTTTTGGAAAAATTAGCAAGGTTTGTTCTTCCTCATTCCCTGTCTCCAGTACCTGATCTTAGCTTTAAGAAGGCCATTAAGTGGGATAGGGCTTCTTTCACTCCTCCTAGAAGAATAGCTTCAGGATGTTAAACACCAGCAGCTCTCACTGTCATAGAAGTGCTTGATTCATGTTTTCAATTATTCAGCGCCCCTCTACTCACACTCCTCAAAGACTGGGAAGAAACAAAAAGAAGGATAAGAAAAGAATTTTTGATAAGATTCTGTCAGGGTAGTTACATTTACTGATCTCTACCCTAATATTGTGTTCATCACTGTATTTGAGTGACTCATATATAGCAACACATTTACCTTTGCAACATTTCTGCGAGAACAGAAAATGTTGCTTCTCCCTTCACAGAAATGGAGCACTGATAGGGACAGAAAGTTAGTGACTTGGACCCCTATCTCCAGAGTTCTTGTTATGAGCTTGGATGCGATCATCCATCACATTTTTCACCTGCTGGCAAGTAGAAAATAACTCCCTCTACTCTGCTTCTCAACCAGAATTATTCATCCTTCACAAAAATCACAGCAGGCTCAACCACACAAACCCCTACTGACATGGAAAGCAGGTTGCTACTTTTCCTTTCTTATCAATTTCTCTGCACTCAAAAACAGAAAGAGTGTTAAAGGCCATATTTCTAAAACAAGTGAGAACAGAGTAAGAGTAACAAAAATAGGAGTGCTAATCACTGGCTACATACTTAGAATAACTAGCAGTTAATATACATAATATTGTTTCCATAACCAAGGTCAAATTCATACCATATTTTAAGGTAACTATAAATATTAATCACATTTATATTTGTATTTGCAGTGTTATCTAAGGACAAAATTCTTCAAGTTTTATGCCAAGGAATGGTTGATAGATGAGTAGATGGAGAAAATACTCTGTGTTTCCAGTTAGCTGTATGCTACTACCAGAATGTCAATGTATAATGGAATTAACAGATTAGTATGTTTTCATTGTTTTTGTTGTCATAAAACTGGTAAATGTTCTGACCAACTGTAGAACAAAACTGAACATGTCTCTCTTTGTACCATGCATTTCAGAGACATTGTTCTTAATATTTAAAGAAATTTTCATGGAAAGGTATACAAACTTAAAATTATTGGAAATTGTAACCATGTTCTAGACAGACTAGGTGGTGAACGATACATGAACATTACAAATAATGTCACAGCAAAACAGTTTGGTCACCCAAAGCTGTTTCATGAGTGCCTAGCAGGCAATTATTCAGCTACGCTCAGGCTTTCTGATAAGAGGCTGGTACTGAATGATTTAATTAACATAATTATCTATATGAATATTAAAAATATCACTGCAATCAAGAAGGTGCACGGTCTGTACATTGAGTATTTATAGAGTCTTGTAAAGAGTTGATTACATGACATGAATTTATATCTGAATTTATAAAGGAAGAAGGTTAAACTGCAAGTTACCCCAAGGAGATATCAGTTGTATCTGTGTTGAGCAATTCTATAAAAATAATGAAAATTTTTAATAAACATAATATCAGAAAGTGTGTTCAGAGGAAGAACAACAAATTGGATGAGCACTAGGCTGGGTCAGGCATGTTTCAGCTCTCATCTTATCACAGTGTTCTCAGATAACCTTAGTCCAGCCACTTTTGCCTAGATGCACAAATCATTTTAGTTTCTTATCTGTCCTGGGTATCCATCCAGATGCCTGAAAATCAGAGCATTAAAACTGGAGTCTTTCTAGTAAGCACTTCACAAAGGCAAGACAAATACACTCTGAGAGAAAGGAGGATACTCAAAGAACATAATTCTGTCTCCTGTCCCTCCCTTTCTTCTTCGCTCGTGCTTTCACCTTCTAACTCCTATCTGTAAATGTTCATTCTGGCAATCATATGAGGAGTTTAACATTTACTTAGCTAACAGGATGAGAAACAAGCAGACCAGGAAGTATATGATTTGTGGGGAAAGGGAGAATGACAGAAAGAAACAGGGCTCAGACAAGAACTCAAAATATTCCAAAAAAAAGAAATAAATGTCTTAAAAGTTCCATAAAAGTTTCTTGAAATTATTCTGAAGACCTAGCTGAGAATTTAATTCAAGATTAATTGCCTACCTCTCTAATCTCTCATTATAGTCAGTAGGCATCTGAGACACAATATAATAGTCTACAAATTGGTGTATAGTATCCTCTGAGATCATCTGGATCATCTGGATGCACTTGGACTTCAGATGCTCCTGCAAGATGAGTGGCCTCCTGTTTGATCTATGGTATTCCTTATGTACTCCTGCAGTTTCTTCACATGCTAGTGCAGTGGCTGGAGCCCGGAGAGCAGCCTGACTGACATGCTACTAAGGATGTGAAGACAGCGCTGCAGACTGTTACCCTTAAATCAAGATAAGGACCCAAGGTGAAAAAAGTGACTTATATTATTTCACAGAGTTTAGAAATATCAACTCTGTACACACAATATATAGAAGAATAGTGACAGTATGATGGAATACCCCATAGTAGAAATGTACTGAATTTTATCAGAAAAGAAACAAACTAGCAGCCCAAAAACAAGTGAATATTTATCCTTCTCAGATTGGACAACCATATATGATCTAAAGCAATGACAGAAAAGATATTAGAGAAGCATTCAGGAAGAAGTAAATGCACTTAATCCGCACCTGTAACTGTAATTATCCATACTAAAGAGTAAGAGAACTATATGAAGAAAAAAAAATATTTATAAATGTAGCTTCTAATATTAGAATATTAGTTGGGAAATAGTACTCATAATGCCCTATAAGTATTGTTGATCCATTAGATGGAAAAAAAATGCTGAGCTTGTAAATATTTATTGATATTCCTTGGGATTCAGGGGAATCTCAAATGAGTACAGACATGATGTAGACTATAGTCAAGTTAAAGAGCTAGGTGGATATATTCATTGTTGTGGGAATCACAGAACAAATATAAGAATCACATTGTGTATGTTTTCTAGTCACCATGGAGGAGAAACAACAAACTCACAAGCAAAAATGCTTCCCCTCCCTCAAAAAATTTAAATTAAATTAAATTAAAATATTAAAAAAAAAAAACAAAAAACACTACCTAAAGAGAGAAAACTTACCTAAGGCATGGAACAAAAATAATTTAGTAGTAAATCTTAAAGTATTAAAAAATAAAAAAAATAGCAACCTGAGAGAACTTAGAGATGGGATTCATCTTACTCAATTTTGGCATCTACATCTGAACTAGTCTCGTGTGGACTCCTTTAAACTCAGAAGAGCACAGCAAAGTAATTCATCTCATCCTGAGGTAGACATCCAAAGTAACTCATGCTCACAAAGTATCCTTTTCTCTTGACTGACCATAAGAGTCTACACAACTTCTTATGGGTTGAGAGCAAGTGCCTCTACCCTGTAATCTAGCAACTTGTTGCTGAAATTTAACAACGCAAGGAGTATTCTAATATAGACCATGAGCCAGTGCTAGCAGATCAGCTGAAAAAAAGAGAGACTCTGTTTCCTATTGAAGCAATTTCCTCTGAGAGTTTTTTATCTATGTGTTGTTACATTAAAGCTGAATCAAATTTATAACATCCAGTTTGGAATTCATCATATAAGAAACAATGTTCACAATATAAGAATATGGAGTTTCACAGGAAAACATTTCAAATTTTTAGTAATATACAAAAAGGACTAAAATTACATAGTCTGTATTTTCATTTGAGGAAAAACTACAGAAAAGTGTCAGACAATGTTTGAAGTTCAATAAACAATACAAATAATTTATTAGGGAGAAGTTTAACAAAGCAAGTCTGAAACTACCTGCTTGTGAGAAATAAGGATAATGAATCCTTAAAATTCAAACATTTCTAGGGAAATGTGCAAGCAATCTAGATGTCCAAATCACCAATATGAAAATGTTACTAATTAAAAGATGTCTAGTGGATATGGTATGCAAACATTGATAAGTAATCTGAGCAACATAAAAGACTTTGATAGTATGGTAATAATCCTAAACTGTTTTGACAGGAAGTTCACAACTTAAACTGTATGTTGGTGATTCATAAAAAAAAAAAAAAAAAAAAAAAAAAAAGCCGTTAAGAATAATGATCAAATCTGTTGATGAATAGCTTATATATTTTGAGATATTTTTTTTTAAAAAAAAAGGTGGGGGAGGGGAGAAGGAGGAATTATAATTTTATTGAAAGAATGAATCAGATCAAAAAAAATTGTTAGCTGTAACAGACAGTTTATCATTTATTGTTAGTACTATCATATCAGATTCACAAACTGAATGCTGACTTGTGAGATGTGCTGACTACAGACATTGAAGATATTGCTTTGAAGTGTACTTCAAAGTCCAGGCTTAGGAATTTTGTACAGAAATTTAGACACAACAAATGAACAACTCTGGTGTGAAAAAAACTTTTTATGGAACTAGAAAATCTACTTCTAAGTATAAGACCAACATTAAAAGTAGACCCTATTAGTAGTTAATTCCAGTTTAAGAGTTTTGGTTTTTTTTCTTAGTTGAGATTTAAAAGAACAGGGATGCTAATATATATACATATTTTTTTTTTCAGTAAAATATGTTTTAAAAGGAAATATAAAAAAGATTTAAGGACTGACAATCTATGGCACAATTAAACCTCCACTCCCACTACCCTCTTCACCAGCCCTGAAGTTTTTGTCACCATACTACAAGTCAGATCAGCTCATTAATTTGATGTAGAATTAATCTGGAGGGGGAGAAAATCTTTCTGAGCCAAATAGGCAAGGTGACCTGACTAACAGTGTGACCATGCAAGCTCCAGGAAACTGGTTCTCCAGGAAACTGAATCTACAGAATGGGAGTCAGAGGAAGGTGGAGTAGAATCAACCGTCTAACAGCTGCAGCACCATCAAACACAAAAGCACTCATTGAACTCCTTCCTGGGAATGTGTGACAAACAATAGGGGTAATACAGTAGGATCATGTGGTAAACCAGTATTATAATAATAATGCATTAATACTTAGATTTATATATTCAATATAATTTAGATTTTTATATTCAATAATTATATATATATATAAAACTATATATAACTATATATATATAACTATATATATATATATAGTTATTGAATCAGCCCAAAGTTAATTTAGTCTGGACTCTGTGTCTATGATGGAAATCAGTAGCAATGCTTAAGGGAAGGGAACAAGAAACAGGAAATGGATAAAGTGATCCTCCCCTGCAACAGTTTTATTTTGTGGTTGCAGCAGGACCACAATGTTTAGTAGCCTTAAATAGACAGAGCTATGAATTTCAACTGAACTTGTGTTTTTTAAATCCAATTTGTAGTTTTCATATCCAATTTTTTTCTAGGAACAAGCTCCATTAATCAATTGTGTCTTGTAGGGAAAAACATTCCTTTGTTTCTATAAAATCCACCGCAAGCTGACTTAATTGGATATCTTAGTTATTTTGTTATGAGAAATAGTGAATAACCTGTTATGAATAATAGTGAATAATATTTCTTCTCCATGACATTCCTGGATTAAATTAGGCTCCCTGGGTAAAAACCTAGTTAGCTTCAACAATATTATTTTCATCTAAAACAATTCATTGCTACACCTTAAAATTAAAAGATTATCATTTTTTTTATCTGCCAGCTAATACCACAAAGTATTCCCTAGAAATCCACAATATGAAACAATCCACAATATGAAACAAAGACATGCATTAATGTGCTGCCTTTGTCACTTTTCTAAAACAAATATGATTTTCACTAGCTTCAGCCTACAGCATCAAAACACCTTAAGTAAATGAATTCTATGCAAATAATAAATGAATCAAAACATTTTAATGAAACAAAGGCAGACCACACAATCCAGGAACATGGATGATTTGATTTTACATAATCTGCTACACAGTAAAATCTTTTGTGAGTGAGCTTTGCCTGAAGGGACAACCCAAAGGATTGGATTGCAAATGAACTCAGAAGGAGTTGTTCTGACTCATTTAGCCTTGCAGAATGAGCTGTGAAGGTCTCCCTCCCCTCCACTAACAGGTGTCTGCCATGTAACATCAACTCAAGGTGTTGTAAGAATCTAAGAGGGTAAGTGTTGGGTAAATGTTGTGTAAGGCCTCTTCACATGTGGTATGCTATTGTCTAGGGTTTCCCTAATGCACAGGTTGCAAAAATGTACAGGTTGCAAAAACTGAGTTTTGCCACTCAGCCAAGTCAATATGGAACTAAGCAATGTTAAATTCCACCTGGTCAGCTTTACTATGAATTCGCCCTTATATAGCACAAGCAAAAGCAATATGGGCATATTTAGCAGTCTATGTCTGAGGTGTCCACAGTTTCCTTCCTATTTTGGAGGTAGCAAACCTGCTCATATGGTTGTAAGAATCCCTGCAATGAGCTATACTGAAAATCCATCTAAAAATCCAATATGGTTTTCTGTCTTTGACATTGGCTTACAGCCAGTAAGTCATGTCTCCTTCTTCCCTAAATATTTCAATAAATTTCAATACAGTTTACTGCACAGTTCACTGTGACTTAACAAACAAAACTTGAAGGGCTGTAACAAAGAGAAACAGGATCTAGTTTGTATGTTTATTAATATGTATTAACATGACATAAGACTACTAAGGAATAAAGAATGTAGTCAAATTTAATTAGATTAATTTTGCTTCATTTTTATTTTCATGCTCACTTGCCCTTCACTTTCAACAAAAATGCTGTTAAAACAAAGATACAAACAAACAAAACATAAACACATAAAAAAGGATAAAGAGTGTTCAGTATTTTATTTCAGAATTTTGTGGCTCCCAAACAACTTGTTCAATTTGTTGAACAGTTAAAAAAAAAAAAAAAAAAAAAGAGTTATGAGTAAGGTATTGTTTATCAAACATACAATTTTATGATGGCAATCACTCACTGAAAAAAAATCACTTTTTTTTTTTTTTTTCTCTTTGGACTATAATCAACAGTGTTAATACAAATTACACCAATAAAATGTCAAGTTTTTAACAATAAAAAAATATATTTTTCTTCTCTAAATTATATATACCCTTATCTCACTACCTGTTTGCAGTATTGTAAATTTGTCAGGAAAAAGCATTTGCCTATTCTAGTAAACTCTCAGAAGAAAGACTGTTTGAAGCACGTCACCCATAAAGCTGGTAAAGAAACTGTATAGGCTCCTCCTAGACCCAAGAAAGTAGTCATTAAAATTTGTAGTCACATCAATGTTCACATATCAGAGAGAATATAACTGTAGTTAAAAAAAATAAAAATAAAAAATAAATAAAAAAAAAAGAGTGAGTAGCTTAAGGTAAATAATTGTGTTTCATTTCTTGCTTCTCTTTACATGCAATGTCCAGATTGATAGGGAATGTGAGGGATGGATGGAAAATGGTCATGAAAAACAACTCCTGAATGTCAGGAAAATACTCATGAAGCTAGATCCACATATCAAGCTTTTGAAAGGAGGATAAGACTTTGAGCACCATTCATTTCAAGCCCGGATTTCCTTAAAGTAGTGAGACACTGGTGTCCAAGGCCATGAAGTTCTACAGCAAAGGTGTCTCCAAGACTGTTTATAAAATTCTTCAATTTCTTACAACTGTGTGTAAGAGCATTTACTAAACTCATTATTTTTACTAAGTGTTTTTAACAAATCTAATACACAGCTATTTTTAAAATGTAGTTCTCAGAGTGACCTTTAACATCCCATGGGAAATTAGAAAATGGAGAAGTTATTGGAGGAGGAGATCCAACAAAATTAGTCACGAAAAGCTTGAAATGCACCATATAATTGAATCTATTCACAAGCCAAAAATCAATGCATTCAGCCAGAAGTATACCAAATGTGACATCCATTTTTTATGCTTTATCAAGCTTAATTGATGTCTTAGGAACTAAAAAAGAGTAATAGGCAGCCTTATGGTAGAAACCTCAAGAGATATTTCAAGTGGTTATTCATATAGGCTGTAAATAATTCATGATTTCACTGTCAGTTGATGTGATGATATAATAACTATGTTGCTTTTAAATACCACGTGCCCTGGCATTAAATTTCCCTTGCCCCTCCAGTCTTCCTATTGGGAGAGGTAACAAGCAAAAATCCATCTTGCTGACACACCCTGACCTACAGAAGCTGTTGATATGTCAGTTTTGTTTCAGACACAAAGTTAACATACCACAGCTAACAAACTAACTCTAGTGACATTTCTTGGCATTTCCATATACAGTTTGTCATAATGCACATGCATACATAAAATACATGAACATATTCCATAATCAATGGAGAATACTTGCATGAAGTTAATAACATAGGGAATGTTTCAGAATAATGTTCCATGCCTCTGTCTCCTTGTTCAAATCTAGAGTGATGAAACAGGGTTTAAGCTATGTGATATAAGCAACAGTAATACGATCATGATACAATGCCAATGAATATGAAATTTAACAACAATAACAAAAAATCAACTGAGAAAGAGAAAATGGTATTAAGAGTATTGATGTCCTAAAAACAATGTACTGAAAAGAAGTACCCATCTATTTTTGTACTGAGCAAGAACAAAATAAGAAAAAATATATATTAAAAAACAGACATAATTAGTGACTAATCAAAGTTAAAGTATTCAAAATCATGAGTAATATATTGTGAAAGTTGTCTGACCTAAGGATTATATTTTACTAGAAAATTCCAATGTCATAATATTCTGATTTTGATAATTAACCTTTTATTTCTTTTTTAATCATTTTTATTATTCAATAATGAAAAAGGCATCTTTGATGAACAAATCCTATTCCAAGAGGGTACTACTATTTTAGATTTTTCATCTGAGAATTTCAAAGGATTTAAGGAAATGATATGCATAAATATCATATTCTCTCTCATACAAACCTTTCCATCATTTCCTGAAAACAATTATTGCTCTTTGCTTAAACAAAACCAGATTTCACACAGAATTTAATAGTAAGGGTGATGGTATAAATAATGATGTAAAACTTTTACATTTTCAGACATCCTGGTATTTGTACTATAGGGGAAAAATGTCCTTCTTCAAACATTTGTAAGTCTTCAGCCATGTGACAAGAAGTAAGACTGGTTCATTTGTATTTCTGTTGCTTTTTCAAGTAGATTTCAATTTCAGTATTCTTACTGTCTACATCATTTATAGCATGGAAGACAGATTATCTGCAAATGATTCAAATATCAGCATAGGCTAAATAGTGGGCAACTGAAATTTCTACTCAGATCCAGATTTATTTAGAATTGAACTGTCTGCAACTCTACACACACACAATTTAGAGCAAAAAGTCTTATGTCAAAAGAAGCAGCAAAAATATCTTGACTTTCCCATGTTTTTATTTTTTTCTTCGGACCAAGGATATGTAAATTCACACTTCCATAAAGAATTTGGAGGACTAAGAATTACCTTTCTGGATAAATCTTTAATAGTAAAAAACAAGTTATGTAGCTTTGTTCCAGAGCAAATTGTAACTGAAATGATCAACGATAGCAAGAAACACAAGTAATCTAACAGCACTGGACTAAGCAGGGCTGGCTCAGTACATGCAGCCCAGTTCCAAAAAGCCTGCTTAGTGTGTAATAGAGAAACATATGTTGCCAAGCTGGAAGGTTTTTTTAAAGCATATTTCTAAAATACATGAAAATTTCATAGACTGGCAAACAAACAGTTCCCATCAAAATGTTTTTTATTAAGAAATATTCCTCATTGCCATCATGTCTCTCTACTAGATGGAAATCACACAAAGAATTATGGATGCTGGCAGTATAATACCTTAATCATACTATTCAATCATCAAACCCATTAAAAAATAAATAAATAAAAGGAACGTTATATTTATGCTACTTTGTCTGCCTTGGTAAGAAAATAAACTGTACTACAGTAATTCATCTAAGCAATTACTTTTATTAGTGAAGAAATGGTTACTTAAGTCTTTGAGAGTTACATGGACTTAGATTTAAAATCAAGCAATTGCCAAGAACATGTATTTATAACTCCTTTCCTGTAGTGTAATCTTATCTTCTGTGAAATATGCTACTGCATTTTAGGTGTGATAAAGATAAGATTTTCTTTGGAAGAACACCCTCTTTCAAATTCTAGTTAGTGTAAGATAGTTGCTATTTTCTGTCATTTCCACTGCATAACAATCAGCTAAAATATCATCCACCATCTCAATCAACTTTACAGTACGGCAGTCAAATGTTAATTAGACATTATTTTTACTGTAAGGAAGAAGGGCTGATGAATCAAATCTCAAGCTATCTGCAACTAAACACTCAAAATCTGTTAAACAGATTAATATTGCAAAATGTTAAAAAGAAACAAATGAACAGCAAGGAACAGACCCTTCTATATGGTCTTTAATTTTATGTCTCCATAATTTTCCGTATGAGGTTCTTAAGCATCTGAACTGAGCTTTCCCAGTTACTGCACCACTCAATGAATATACCATTTGCAGCCTGTGAAAACTACACAGACTTTCTGTATTGACATTATGCATTATAAGAGGATTTGGGTTATGATCAAGATATGGAACTGCATAATATCTAAAGGATATGCTACCACCCCTGACACTAAATATCAGTCTGTCTCATAACTGTGACCACTGGAGGTGCCCAAGAACACTTTGTATATCTGAAGAAAGAATTTCTAGGGACTTTGTAGTGGTAAAAGACTGAAGCTCCACTCAACCTTGCTATGTTCCTCCTGATGTATCCTAAAGTCTCCATGATGCCTTACTTTTATGATAGTGGCAAAGACACCAAATGTATAAAGACAAAATATTATGCCAGAGCCTCTGTAAGCATTGGAAAGGCCTTAGCCAACCTTCCCTTCCACTTCCCCTTCCACTTTTCTTGAAAAATAGCTGTGGTTTGCAAACACTTTAGTGCATATATAACAGTATATTTCATCTCCTTTCCCAGCTTCAGAAGAAGAAAATAAATAAATAAATAAATAAAAGAACACACCACAAAAGAGACTCTCTTATTGTAAATCAGATACAAGTCCAAGCTATTTTAAAATGTAAAATTAATTTACTATTCATTCTATTTTCCTTTCTCCAATTAGCAGCTAATCTCATCCACATAGCTGTAGGCTACAAACTGGTAAATGTTGTGATTCACTAAGAACTATTTGGGAACTTTTATTTCTTCTAATTAGAAGAAATAATTGCTTTGGAGCTTTCTTAGTTCTTTCCATGATTAGCAAAGCTTTTGGAAATTGTAGACATAGCATTTATATTTATAACAAACAGAAAACTTTTATGTTCAAATAAAAGTTAAACCCACAAAAGCCAAGCAATTTAGAGTTTAAAAGCCCCCTGAGTGTATTTGTGAGGAATCTGCGGCCATAAAATATTGAAAATAGGCAATGATGTTGTGGTTATTAGAATCAAATTATAGTACATAGATGCAGAAAAGAAAGATCTTGACCAAGAAAAAATGTGGGGGGGGGGGGGGGGGGGGGGGGGGTTGGAGTATAAAAAAAAATTTTATTATTATATATTTTATATTAGATTATTTTTTTAT
>NC_048895.1:73773468-73819961 GCF_011077185.1 Oxyura jamaicensis | reverse complement strand
TATGTTTGCTGGCGTTTCCCTTTATTAAAAATAAAAAACGAGACCCCCCCACCAAAAAAACTGGCCGGGTGGGGGGGGAAAAAAAAAAAAAAAAAAAAAAAAAAAAAGCCATGCTGGAGTGCAGTTTGTGCTCCAAGGGTATGAATATACTAGGGATAGGAAACATTCCTGGGCTCAGGAGATCAGCTCTCTGCTCAGCTCAGCTCATTTATTAGAATTGCCCCTGGCATGCTTTCAGGCAGTGCCAAAGAGCAGTCCCCAACATCTCAGCAGTTCAGCACTTAGCACTGGTCAGGACTAGTTCCCAATAGAAAACTTGCCTGCACCTGCCCTATTTTGTAAGGCAAGGATCCTTTCATATTGATGCAAACAGTTCTGCTGTATCTGTCCTCAGTGTCAGACAATGGTCCTAGACAAACTTTTTTGCTAGTATAGAGACAGTCTCAGTGCTCAGTACAGCAGATGCATAGGAATAATAACACTGTGCAACAACTACACTGTCTCTCAGCATGCTCTGAAGAGACAACGTTGACCTGAACCAAAAAAGTCAATGCAGTACAGCAAAGCAGCATGCATATGAACAAGATGAAAACAGAGTCTATTTGGTTCTGCACCTGAACTAATTAATGATTCCTCTTGGACATTCACCTCAGCTCAGAAATGCAGCTGGCTCAAGGGAAGAGGTAAAATGCAGATCTATAAAAAGATTTGGGCACTGGGAAGTACAGAGGTAGGTGCTTTAGCTAAATCTATAAAAAAAAAAAAAAAAAACACCACAAAAATACCCTATATTGGACTTATTAATATTGAATTCATAAATGTGTGCCAGTGTACAGAAGGCACTTCTATTGGTAGTCACTCCATCTTGTCACTGTACTTAAAAAAAAAAAAAAAAAAAAAGAAAGAAAAAAAAATTATCAGGCAGGTTTGCTGTCATGCATATGGAAAACTATGGAATGGAAAACTTCAAAGGAAAATTATAAAGGCATATGAGGTTCTCCTAACTCATGGGAAAACTGAATCACAGCAACAAGACCTAAACTTCTAACTCCTTTATGGTTTGGGAGTTCAACTGTCAGTCCTTTATTTGCTGCTTGGACTACGGAGAGAGCAGAAGACAGATTGAAATGATCCACTGTCTACATCTAGGCTTCATTCCACCAGCTGAATCATACCACACTAGGATTAATTAACTTCCAACGGCCACTTTTTTACTTAATTAGTGACCTGAACAATACCTACTATTAAAATAGACCTCATTTCAGTTGAGGCAAATGGCAGTTTTACTACTGAATCTGATGGGATCAGGATTAGTCAGTATAAACAGCTGGATAATATCAAACTACTGTGTGATTGCCTTTGAATGAGTTTGTTTGTCCACTATTATATATATCTGTAATACTACGTTGCATCACAGCACTGATAAATAAAAATCATAAACTGTAGCTTTCAGTGCATTTTGCATAATCCAGAAAACAAGATAATTGACTCTAAAGGGAATAGAAACAATAACAACAACAACTGATTTTTGTTGTTTTGTTTTGTTTTGTTTTCAGTTAGATTCGCTGAAGAGTGGGAATAGAAGGTTGAGGAAAAACACCTAGATATATGAGCCAGGCTGTCTAGAAAGAACATGTTAATGGTCTGTATTTGCATAAGGCATTTGCAAAGAAATAAACGTAGATGAATAAAACAAGGATTTATGACTGTGTGTTTGAGTCTTTTCTCCATCTTGACACAACAGGGAACTGATCTGTTATAAAACATTTTACCTTTTCTGTCTCCATCTTTTAGGATAATTGTTGGCAAATGTTTCTGTAAGTTTTACGCATGGTAAAGACTGAGTGTGTCTGAAATTGATAAAGGTTATACAGTGATATATATTTGCAAGACAGGCTGTCTATGAATATATTTTAATGCAAATCTTATCAACAAAATGTCAATAGTGTCCTGGTGTTATTCTGTACAGTCACAGAATATTAACTAATAGCCAGAATGCTGCTCACTAGGGATTCAAACTTTAAGCAGAGAAAGAAAAAAATAAATATTAACACTGTATGGTTTCAGATAAATTAAGTTGCTTCTTTGGACACTGTAGTTTTAAACAAAATTTGGAACTCAAGCTTTCATTTAAATATTGTCAGGCAAAGAGCAAATAAATAATTAAAAAATAAATAAATAAATAAATAATATATTCATCATGCTTTTGCTTACATAGTCCTTGCTGAAATGATATAGATTTCCTTACCAACTAAATATAGTACTTTCTTCCTTCTGCTTTATTTTGGATGTTTCCCCTTTTTTCTTGCAAAAAGAGAAACATATATTTTCTACACTTAACTGGGAAAATGTGACGTTCTGTTATTAATATGAAGAGGATAAAAGATTGTTTTCTAATTTTTGAATTGTTCTAGAACATTTCTGTGAGAGGGGGCTAGACCAGAACATGCCTAAGATTAACAACTAGTCTGTAGGAGGAAAGATGTGAGGACCATTTTTATTTTTAGGTAATATATAACACATCAATCAATCACAAGTCTATTGCTGGGGGCTGTATTATCTCTAGACTTGTCATTTATCTACTGAGTTTTATTTTAACAATTTTACATCTAAGAGAAGGAATTATTACAGAAATTAACATATTTTGCAGCTTTTATTATGTCTCTCCTGTTGGTGTGTTTCATAGGGACCTTTTGGAACATGGCCTAGATATGGCAAAGGGATAGAAAAACATTCATCTTAAGATCATCAGCTTAAATTCAGTACATCTAAAGTTACCTGAAGAAAATCCTTCAGTCACTTTTGAGTTAAAATGTTTACATTCTTGGACATGGCTGAAGTGATGGTAAATGGCACTACAAATGCATTTTTAGTTAACTGGAGTACCTGGATTTAGTAGAAACACAGCAACTAGGAGCGTTTAGAGTCTCACTCAAGCACAAGTTGAAGCTGAAGTGCAGAGGATTGATGGGAAAAAAAATAAAAATAATAAAAAGAGAGAAAGAAAGGGGGCATAGGAGGGAAAGGGAGTCACAAGGTCAAGGGAGGTGATCCTCCCCCTCTACTCAGCCCTGGTGAGGCCACACCTGGAGTATTGTGTCCAGTTCTGGGCTCACCAGTTCAAGAGGGACATAGAACTACTGGAGAGAGTCTAGAGGAGGGCTGCAAAGATGATGAGAAGACTGGAGCACCTGTCGTGAGAGGACAGGCTGAGCAAGCTCGGCCTCTTTAGCTTGGAAAAGAGAAGACTAAGGGGAGACCTCATTAATGTATACAAATTTCTGATGGGAGGGTGTCAAGGGGATGGAACAGGTTTCTTTTCAGTTGTGTCCAGCAACAGGTCAAGAGGTAACAGACACAAACTGAAGCACAGGAAGTTCTGGATGAATATGAGAGGGCATTTCTTTACTGTGTGGGTGATAGAGCACTGGGACGGGTTTCCCAGAGAGATGGTGGTGCCTTCTCTGGTGATATTCAAAACCTGCCCAGATGCCATCCTGTGCAATGTGCTCTAGGTGATCCTGCTCAGTAGGGGCGTTGGACTAGATGATCTTCAGAGGTCTCTTCCAACCTCACCCATTCTGTGATTCTGTTGTGAGAAACAAAGTTGTGTTTTTGCAGTACAGAATTATTTCTCTTTATTCTAAGGTAGTTGTGTAGTCATAATAAGGAGAAATGCTAAGTAGATAAGTGGACAGTAGAAGGCCTAACTCTTCCAAAATAAGGTAGAAGCTTGAGGAAAAGAGGATGAGCAGTGTGAGAACAGTAAAACAAAGATCACAAGTTCTCGAAACATAAGAAAGGAGAAATTAAAGGGTTGGAAAAAAAGAAAAATTGTACATATATGGTATAGAGGAGCATCAAGTAGCTTGTGAACCTGTAGTACTCAGCCAAAGAGGAAACAGGGGAGGTGATCAGGCGTTGGGTAATAGGGAATAAAAAATAGGGAATGACAGGATGCCCGCCATTGCAATCATGAATAAAATAGCTTCACAGAAGATCCTGTCTGAAGAAAATTATTTGAGATTTTACTCACACTATGAAAGAAAATGAACATCCACACATCTAAGACATGCTACTGTTTTGAACAGTAACTTCTCAAAACATCTGAACAAGGACTGTTGTTTATGGCCTTTGCTGAGCTGATTACTGTGTTTTATACCTCCACTAGATTTGTCCTCTCCTGACATCCAGAAAACAAGCATTCCTCTACCAACCTCCTGAAAATTCCTACTGCACCATTTTGCTCTGGAATCACAGATTACATAACATTTACACAAACCGTTACTTCTAATGGCTTGTACCTCTGCTCCAGGAGATACATTGTGAGACATTCCTCCTCCCTTGCCCCCACCAAAGGACAAGGAATGTTAAAATTGGTGCTGGCACATCATAACACACTGTGCTAATCACAGAGCTATGGGAGGTAACCGCCTTTTATCCTTTTTGTGGGTAACTCTGTCACTGTGAGCAAGAAGTGTAAAAGCCACATGGGCCAAAGAAGAGCAGATGTTAGCTGTTCAGCTGGTACAATGGGCAAGATGTTGTCTTGAGTGGCTGCTTTCAGAATTATTCTTGGTTTGTTTTAGTTTCTTTATCCAATAAGAAGCAAATACTGCTCCATCAGCAGCTCAGGAAACAGAACACTGTTTACTGGGCAAGTGCTTTTATCAGGTAAATGTGCAAAAAAACAGGACTCTGGCTCCCATCTTTTGTGAATGCAGTCCCTGCAGGAGACAGCATTTCAGAAGTGCTTCTACATTTCCTATTGATTGATTTGGGCATCCTTGCACTTACTGTACCTACTTACAGCTGTCAATCTCACCTTGCACTGAACTGAAATTAGCTTTGCAAATTCTGTTTTTTCAGGCCCTGAGGATGCAGGTGTTCCATACCATGTCACAACACTTGAGTCCTTTCATTTGAGCAAGATTTAAATTGTAGTAATTCACCATGAACCCCCCCCAACAGCTTCAAGAGTTAGGCATAAAACTCATTTCACAATCTGTTTTCAAAGCTTTTTCATCAAATGAGTTCCTGTCCTAGAAAAAATACATGCCAATTAAAAACGTATACCTATACACATGTAAATAGAAGTTTCTTATGTTGAGTTATTTAAAATATTTATACAGTAAACACAGAATTTTAATAATTAAGCCATTTTCATTTGGGGCTATCTTTGCATATTTTATAGTTAGATATGCATTTATTTAGGGCACAACTGTCAAAAATTCATTAAAATATTTATTTCCTCACAGGAATTTTGTTGCTCTTAGGACATCATATAAACAAAGAAAAACACCCACACCAGATTATTCAACACACCACAGAAGAGGAATTTCTCTCCCAGCGTGACATGCCTCTCATCTGAGTTACCATATGCCTCCTACTCTGTATTACATTTTTCCATCTCCTCTAGCATAAACATTTCCGTCTATTAACAACCTTTCAAATTCTTTACACTTTAAATATTGTATAGCAACATATGCTATACAGAATCTATGTTACTTTTATTGCACTCTTGGTACAAATTCAAAGCAGCTGAGAGCAGAATCTCACATCAGGGTAGGAAACATATACCTGCTCATCTACAAAATTTTATATGCAGTAAATCCTGTCAAATTCTATATAAACCAGCATAACATTAGTATTGTTATGCTAGAGCATTTTCTCTGGTTTCTCTTTATAATTTTCTTCAAATTCTTCAGATCCAAAAAAAAAAAAAAAAAAAAAAAAAAAAAAAAAAAAGGATGTAAGAAGAAACTGTATTAGCTAACTTATCTTAAAGTCAAAACAGAAAAACAGAGCCGCTGGACAATATTCCCGGAATACAGATTTAACCAACTAAAGCATAGCCAGTAAAACGAGTGAAGTCCCATTAAAATCAATGTACCTGATGCACCTGGTTCCTTCTTGTGCCTTAATAATAGTGAGAAAATAGACAAACTCTGTCTCAACAGCCTGCTAAGGAGGCAAAAAAAACCTGAATCTGTATCAGATTAATGGTCCAAATGTTTTTTTTTTTTTTTTTTTTGTTGTTGTTGTTGTTTGTTTGTTTTATTATGCTTTGGTTTTTGTAAGGATAGTTAGTTTTCATGAGACCTTTCATTTTTTAATAAATAGTTTTTGTATTCCCTTTCTAAAGAATAAATTACATTTTTGAATCAGTGTTCCTGTGTGAAATCTTTCTTTCTGCTTAAATAAACACCATAATCTTACATGCATAATTTGAAGGAACAAAAATATATATAATATATTTATACTGAATATTTCACAGAATCACAGAACTGTAGGGGTTGGAAGGGACCTTGAAAGATCATCGGGTCCAACCCACCTGCCAAAGCAGGTTCCTCAGAGCAGGCTGCCCAGGTAGGCGTCCAGACAGGCCTTGAATATCTCCAGAGAAGGAGACTCCACAACCTCTCTAGGCAGGCTGTTCCAGTGCTCCTTCACTCTCACCATGAAGAAGTTCTTTCGCATGTCGGTGCAGAACTTCCTGTGTTCTATTTTGCGGCCGTTGCCCCTTGTCCTATCCCCACAAACCACTGAGAAGAGGTTAGCTACATCCTTCTGTCTCCCACCCCTCAGATATTTGTACACATTGATAAGATCCCCTCTCAGTCTTCTCTTCTCCAGAGAGAGAAGAACAGACCCAGGTCTCTCAGCCTTTCTTCATAGGGAAGATGCTCCAGGCTTCATATCATCTTTGTGGCCCTCCTCTGCACTCTTTCTAGGAGGTCCTTGTCTTTTTTGTACCGGGGAGCACAGAACTGTACACAGTACTCCAGGTGAGGCCTGACCAGGGCAGAGTAGAGGGGGAGGATCACCTCCCTTGACCTGCAGGCCACGATCCTTTTAATGCACGCCAGGATCCCATTAGCCCTCTTGGCCACCAGGGCACACTGCTGTCTCATGGTCAACCTGTCGTCCACCAGGACCCCCAGGTCCTTCTCCGCAGAGCTCCTCTCCAGCAGGTCGTCCCCCAGCCTGTACTGATACTTCCGGTTGTTCCTTCCCAGGTGCAGGACTTGCTCTTATTAAATATATATGTATATAAATTTGAAGACTTGAAGAAAACCATCAATTAACACTTGTATTATTACAAAAGCGTAAATTGTTTTATTACAAAACTCAACTTTGTTTCCTTTTTTGAAATGATAAAAAGAAATTTTGGATTACATTTCTGCAATAATCATTTAAAGTAGGAAGGCTTGGTATTCATATTTCAATATTCTACATAAAGCTCTGCGTGTTTCTATAGATCTAGTCACTAATACTGATGAATAAGTAATTAAAATAACACAAAACTTACTCTTCCTGGAAAAAAAAAAAAAAAAAAAAAAGGAAAAGTAATTGAATGTTTCTACTAAATTGGTAATTAAGACGATGAATATTTAATTTTTAAAGTTCTGGTTTCTTGGTTTATAAATGGGGATAATTAAATTTAAATCCAGATTATAAAAAAGAATTAGATCTGTAAACATATAATTTTCATTAAACTATCATTCACATTTCCTTAGAATACTTTTACCATGTTTTAAAGATTCATTTCATTTTTAATTTCCAAAAGTCCCCAGTGATTTTCCACCAACTTTCATAACAAAGAGTTAACAAAACTACAAATTGAAAATATATTTAGAAGAATGCTGGGCTTTCCTTAGATCAGAAAACAATAGACATATAAAATAATATACCTCTTGTTCTGGATTCATGCCATTAATTAAGAAATTAAGAAGAGGCCTAAAACAAAAATCAATTATCCCACATTTTCTGAAGTTCTTTTGTACTCTTTTCAAGCACCAGATACTTTGCACTGTTTAAAATATACTAAGATGTCAAATATCTCCATTCTTCTTCTTTAAGTGAGATTTTTTTATATTTTTTTTAAACTGATTTTGAACAGGTTTTATACTGAAGTTTCAGTAGCCTGCTCCTATGTTAAATACTGTAGCATAAAGTGGTGGAGCACTGAGAACGTTTTTTTTTCTCTTGTGGCTCCAGTACAAGCAGATACAATAACACATAGGTAAAAACTGGTCAGAAAATAGTTTACTGAAAATTGAAGATAAGAGAGAAGTAAACAGGCAAAGTTAGACAAGGGAAGGCATGTCAATGCAAATGGCACTCAAGACTGCACTCTGATCTCCATCACAGCTGCTGAGTCCTTTGGCCAGCTACAGACAGCTAGGAAGGCTCTAGACCTGAATAACCACTGGCTAAATCAAGGTGATTTGGAGATTTGGACCCTCTTCACCACATCTGAAACAGGCTGAGTCATCTTTATTGTGATTTTTATTAATAAAAGGAGTTTTCAGCAACTGCTGAGTTCTAGCAATAGTACTCACTGTCATGTTTTGAAGGGCTTGACATAGCTTTTCACCAGATTTCCCTGAATGAAATGTGTGTGTAAAAGGTGCATCTGCATCATACCTGCTGCACAGAAGTTTTGTACCTGCATAGTGGACTTCTCATGTTTCAGATGCATCATTTGAGTGGATATCTGCTGTATAGTTAATTAGCCTGGATCATCCTATGCCTGGGATTTTCAGGATATGTAGACTATATCAGGTTAGAGTACTCCTTTTACTGCCTAGGTAAAACTTTGAGCATCATATTTAATGAATATGATATTTTATGAATATATTTGATGAATATGATACATTATATATGATAGAGATGAGATATGACAGTACAGTCCTACACAGAATATTTCCATTCTTATTTTCTAAGATGTAGAGTAACAGAAACTATAAGTAACAATAGTTTTATGTTATTTTAACTAAGTATATTTACTTATAAATATATATATATTTATCACAGAATCACAGAATCACAGAATAGTCTAGGTTGGAAGAGACCTCCAAGATCACCGAGTCCAACCTCCGACCTAACGCTAACAAATCTTCCACTAAACCATATCCCTAAGCTCTACATAGAATCATAGAATATCCTGAGTTGGAAGGGACCCTTAAGGATCATCAAGTCCAACTCTTGACACCGCACAGGTCTACCCAAAAGTTCAGACCATGTGACTAAGTGCACAGTCCAATCTCTTCTTAAATTCAGACAGGCTCGGTGCAGTGACAACTTCCCTGGGGAGCCTGTTCCAGTGTGCAACCACCCTCTCTGTGAAGAACCCCCTCCTGATGTCAAGCCTAAATTTCCCCTGCCTCAGCTTAACCCCGTTCCCGTGGGTCCTGTCACTGGTGTTAATGGAGAAAAGGTCTCCTGTCTCTCGACACCCCCTTACGAGGAAGTTGTAGACTGTGATGAGATCTCCTCTCAGCCTCCTCTTCTCCAGGCTGAACAGGCCCAGTGACCTCAGCCGTTCTTCGTACGTCTTCCCCTCCAGGCCTATCACCATCTTCGTAGCCCTCCTCTGGACACTCTCCAACAGTTTCATGTCCTTTTTATACTGTGGTGCCCAGAACTGCACACAGTACTCGAGGTGAGGCCGCACCAGCGCAGAGTAGAGCGGGACAATCACCTCCCTTGACCTACTAGCGATGCCGTGCTTGATGCACCCCAGGACACGGTTGGCCCTCCTGGCTGCCAGGGCACACTGCTGGCTCATATTCAACTTGCTGTCTACCACGACCCCCAGATCCCTCTCTTCTAGGCTGCTCTCCAGCGTCTCATCGCCCAGTCTGTACGTGCAGCCAGGGTTTCCCCGTCCCAGGTGCAGGACCCGGCACTTGCTCTTATTGAACTTCATACGGTTTGTGATCGCCCAGCTCTCCAACCTATCCAGATCCCTCTGCAAGGCCTTTCCACCCTCATTCGAGTCCACGACTCCTCCAAGTTTGGTGTCATCAGCAAACTTGCTCAAAATACCTTCTATTCCTACATCCAGATCGTTTATAAAAATATTGAAAAGTACCGGCCCTAAAATGGAGCCTTGAGGGACCCCACTGGTGACTGCCCGCCAGCCTGACACAGCCCCATTTGCCATAACCCTTTGGGCCCTGCCCGTTAGCCAATTGCTCACCCATTGTATGATGTTTTTATTTAGCTGTATGGTGGACATTTTGTCCAGTAGGATCCTATGGGAGACCGTGTCAAAAGCCTTGCTGAAGTCCAAAAAAATCACATCAGCTGGTTTCCCTTGGTCCACCATACATCTAAACGTCTTTTAAAGACCTCCAGGGATGGTGACTCAACCACTTCCCTGGGCAGCCTATTCCAGTGACTAACAACCCGTTCAGTAAAGAAGTTCTTCCTAATACCCAACCTAAACCTCCCCTGGCGCAACTTTAGCCCATTGCCCCTTGTCCTGTCACCAGGCACATGAGAGAATAGACCAACCGCCACCTCGCTACAGCCTCCTTTCAGGTACCTGTAGAGTGCAATAAGGTTGCCCCTGAGCCTCCTCTTCTCCAGGCTAAACAGTCCCAGCTCCCTCAGCCGCTCCTCATAAGACTTGTTCTCCAGACCCTTCACCAGCTTCGTTGCCCTTCTCTGGACTCGCTCGAGCACCTCCATGTCCCTCTTGTAGAGAGGGGCCCAAAACTGAACGCAGTACTCGAGGTGCGGCCTCACCAGAGCCGAGTACAGGGGGACAATCACTTCCCTGGACCTCCTGGCCACGCTGTTTCTTATGCAAGCAAGCCAGGATGCTGCTAGCCTTCTTGGCCACCTGAGCACACTGCTGGCTCATATTCAGCTGACTATCAACCAATAATCCCAGGTCCTTCTCTGCCAGGCAGCTTTCCAACCACACATCTCCCAGCCTGCAGCTCTGTTTGGGGTTGTTGTGCCCCAGGTGCAGGACCCGGCACTTGGCCTTGTTGAACTTGATACCATTGGCCTCGGCCCATCGGTCCTGCCTATCCAGTTCCTCCTGCAGAGCCGTATAAAAACAATTTGTGTTCTGAAATTGTATAAAAACAATTTGTGTGCTGAAAAATGTTTAAACATTTATGCCTTTTAAGTGCTGAGGATTGCAATATAGCACACCGCAATTTAAATAAATGTGGTTCTGAGCCTGTATTACTCTTATTCGCTCCAGTGTAACTGAAGGTTAAAAAATAACAAAATCATCCTTAATGGAAAAAACAATACAAAATCTCAGAATAAGGTCCTCTGATTATAAACATAAAACAAAACAAAACAAAAGAAACAAACACACTACAATGCTCTTAATTCTCTGCCACAGTTTTTCTCCCATAGTAAAGAAACAATAATCTTCTTCCTAATTATAAGCAGAATTAAAAAACATCCATGGTTAAGTAAACATTCTGAATTGGGTGTAATTTGTTATTTAAATGAAAATGCAGGATTTAAATTATATTTTTCAAGTTAATACTATATTATAGAACTTATCAGATAATTAAGGAGAAACCTGCCCCTTAAAATAACATAAGGCTTGCAATACTTAAACCATAAATTAATATAAAACCTTGTTTTTAAACTACCAGAGATGTTAGCAGTTCTTTTATTCTTAACTTGTCATTCAATTACACATTAATGAACTCTGTAGAGTTACAGCTTATCATTTAATGTTTACAACTTGCAATTTTAAAGATCATATTTTATTGAAATTAGTGTTACAAAAATAATAAGTGGACATTAGTGGTAATACATGGTCATTTTGCAAATAAGTATATTCCTTTCTTTAACATTAAAATCAAGCAGTAATTCAATTTAAATTTAATCATGTGGTTCAATTAATTATGTCTTTTATAGTGCTACTGTTAGTCTGTACAATTTCGCTCTATACAGGCTCAAACTTTACTCTGCAGTTCATCTGAATTTATATTTTAAATCTTCCATTCATGAAACAACTACCATTCATAGGAATGAAATGTAAGTGTTTGCAGGGCCTGCAAAAGATGAGTACTGTAATTCTCTGGCACTGGGCAGAATTCAATATTTTGAAATTTAGATGAGCCTATCTACGTAAGTTCAAGATCAAAGGCACAACTACATTGTTGCAGGATACATCTAACCTCTTGTTTTCCACACAAAATGATAAAAGGGATAGTCCTACAGTCAAGCATTTGCTTCAACAAGACATTTCAGTTTTCTTTAAAGGCTCTGATTCAGCTGGACTACAAGCATTATTTAAAATTATTCTGATTGCTTGTTTTAACTCCAAGTCTAGTTCAAGACTCTCTGAACTTTGGAATACAATTAGGCCTGAAAATAATACAGGATTAGTAGTAATTCATGAGACTGAGGAACAAACATGGAAAAAGGTGTAAAAGTTTATTTTTTTTCTTCAAAAATATTAAAGACAATATTATCTCACTTTAACTGTTTCTTGAAACTAGCAACAAGGTACATTTTGTTTTAACTGGCTAGTGGATAATTCTAGAGTCATTATTCAAGATACTGTAGGCTATATATTTATAGGACATTCATAATTCTTAACTACTACTTAGGCTAAATGGTTCAAAACCCTTATACCAGCAAAGATACTGATTTTCCAAGTCTAATGATAGATATACACTGGAATTGTAAATATTATAATAGGTTGTATATTTCAATTGATTCAAGTTAGTGAATGGAGAGAACCTTATAAACTTATCATATGATTCACAATTACTTGTTCTCGTTATTTTTATGAACAATGAAAGATGTGACTGAAGTTTTGAATGTTCTAAGTAAAAATACCCTTAGTACTTTAGCTGCTTTAAGTAAGAGTTTTGTTAGGACAGTAGAGAATCATCATGATTTCTTGGTTAATTTTATGCATTATTAAATCCAATGTTCTCTGCCACTGCAATTTATGATATTCAAAACAAGCATTTCTTTGCAAATTGAAAAGTTGAATCTATAAGATCAAGATCCAGTACAGGATGCAAAAACATTTATTTATCACAGAACCATACAATGGTTTGGGTTGGACCTTAGAGATAATCTAACTAATTCCTCTGTCATGGGTAGTGATACATCTTACTAGACCAGATTTCTCAAAGCCCCATTCAACCTGATCTTGAACACTTCCAGGGATGGGGCATCCACAGCTTCTCTAAGCAGTCTGTGCCAGTGCCCCACCACCCTCAGAGTAGTTTCTTCTGAATATGTAATCAAAATCTACCCTTTTCTAGTTTAAAACCATTTCTCCTAGTCCTATCACTACACTCCCTGAAAGAGAGTCCCTGTCTGGCTTTCCTGTAGGCCCCCTTTAGGTACTAGAAGGTCTCTATAAGATCTCCACAGAGCCTTCTCTTCTGCAGGCTGAACAACCCCCAACTCCCTCAGCCTCTCTTTATAGGAGAACAGGTGCTCCAGCCCTTTGGTCATCTTCATGGCTCTCCTCTGGACTCATTCTAATACTTCCATGTCCTTCATGTGCTGGGGGCTCCAGAACTGAACACAGTTCTCAAAGCTGAGTCTCACAAGAGCAGAGTAGAGGGGAAGAATCACCTCCCTCGACCTGCTGGTCACACTTCTTTTCTTGCAGCCCAGGACACAGTTGGCTTTCTTTCACATTGCTGTCTCATCTTAAACTTTCCATCAACCAATACCCCAAGGTCCTTCTCTTCAGGCCTGTTTTCAATCCATTCTCTGCCCAGCCTGTATTTGTGTTTAGGATTGCCCCAGCCCAGATACTGAGGAACACCACTTGTTACTGATCTCCATTATCTGCCCTTAGTGAAGTCATATTGAATGTCCCCAGTCAGCTCCTTATTTTCCATGTGCCTTAGCACAGCTTTCAGGAGGATCTGCTCCATGATCTTGCCAGGCACAGAGGTGAGACTGGCCTGTAGCTACCCAGGTCTTCCTTTTTTCCCTTTTTAAAAATGGGGGTTCTGTTTCCCCTCTTCCAGTCAGTGGGAACTTAACTGGACTGCCATGACTTCTCAAATGTGATGGACAATGGCTTAGAAACTACATCAACTAGTTCCTTCAGGACCCATGGATATATCTCATCAGGTCCCATGGATTTGTGCACCAATACAAGTGCGCTAGTTGCCTATTCTAGGATTACTTGGATTCTCTTCTTGGATTATTCTTCTTTCTTAAGTAAATATGTATTGGCTGGTAAGTGGAATTTCCCTCTGGATTGTACTGACTGGTTATTGTCTAGTTTAAAGACCTAGTGCACATACAGACACTTAGGATATGAATCCTAAATTAAAAACATGCTTAAAATATTAGTCCAGTGACATCTGTGATACCTCTGGATATCTAATACACGATATAACTGGCAGATACAAAACAGGACTGACAGGAGCACACATATGTGGGTGTGGGTGAGGCTGTGGTGGTTTAACTCAGCTGGGCAGCTAAGCTCCATGATCACTGCTCTCTCAATTCCCCTCCTCAAAGGGAAAGGAGGAGAAAAATATGATGCGAAGGGCTCAAGAGTTGAGATAAGGACTGGGAGATCACTTAATAATTATTGTCACAGGCACAAAACAAACTCAGCACAAGGAGATTAATGAAATGTATCACCTATTACTAACAAGCTAGAGTAGTGAGAAACAACAAAACCAAACAAACTAAAAGCACCTTCTCCCCATCCACCCTCTTCTACCTCCTCCCCACATATGGCACAGGGGAATGGGGGCTGTGGTCAGTCCCTAACACTTCATCTCCACTTCTCCTTCACAGTCTTTGCCCTTATTCCATGTGTGGTCCCTCCCACGGGATGCCACAATTCCCAAACTGATCCTGTGGGGGCTGCCCAGAGGCAGCAGCTCTTCAAGAACTGCTCCAACATGGGTCCGTAACACAGTGGCCTTCTGGAGCAAACTGCTCCAACACGGGTCCCCCACAGGCGGCAGCTCCTCCCAGATCCTATTCTGTGTGGGCTCCTCTTCACGGGCTGCATCTCCGGCCTGGGGCCTGCTCCTGTGGGGGCTCTCCATGGGGAGCTGCCTCCTCCAGGCCACATCCACGTGGGCTCCTCCACAGGCTGAAGCGTGAAGATCTGCTATGCGGTGAGACCCATGGGCTGCAGGGGGACAGCCTGCTCCACCAGAAGCCTCTCCTAAGACTGAAGGGGAACTTCTGCTCTAGCACCTGGAACACCTCATCCCCCCAGTTCTGCACTTACCTTGGTGTCTGTTTCTCACTCACACTCCCAGCTGCTGAGGCACAGCATTTTTGTTTGTTTTCCCCGCTATTAAATTTTCTCTCCCAGAGGCACAAATAACATCGTTCATTGGCTCAGCTCTGGCCAGTGGCCGGTCCCTTTGGAGCCAGCTGAAACTGGCCCTTATCTAACAGGGGGCAGCTTCTGGACTCCTCACAGAGGCCATCTCTGAGGCCACCTGCTCCCTTGCCATGTAAACCCAGTATGGAGGCTTTCTGGGATATGTGAGGATTCCTCAAAAGGTGGAAGGGATTGTGCTGAAGCAATTGAGTTCTAATATTACAAGGTAGACAACCCAAAACCAGAAGTCTCAGTTTCAGCCTGAATCTCACTGTAAATTTTGGCTACAAGGACCTAATATCTATGACTAAAGTTTGAGAAATTAATTTATTACATAGTTAAACTGTGAGATAACATGGTTATTTTAAAAAGACAGTGTCCTCTCTGTTATGTGTACTTGCCTCAATGCAAGATCACATTTGTTTCAGTCACTTTGGATGACTGAGCCTTCAGTTATACTATTTAAAAGCTTAAGCTTAATTAGAAATCCTAAACATGCTGAAGTAAATCTTCTTGGATCCAGTATCCAGTCTGTGCCATCATCTTAAGCCTTTGAGTTATTTTTTGAAGGGAAACAAAAGAGAAAAAAATCCATCTGACCTACCATGGAGGCATGACAGACAGAGGTATAGGTTCAGTCAGAGGCTAGACTAGATTAACAAGGACAATTTAGAGAAACAGATCTGCGTATGGAAATATGTATATATTATCTTTTTCAGATAGCTACTTTCCAACTCATAGAGAAATCAGTTACTGTTATGTATGCTGATTTTGCAAGAAATCTTCATTTTTTAATTATTATTTTTTTAAGGAGAATTTAGAAATAAAAATAGTACAGATGGTTATAAGTAAAAAGCTCTAAAACTGTGCTTGTAAATATAGAATAACATCCCCTTTGAAAGGAAAATAATCATTTTCCAATTGAAAATATTTCACACGGTGTTTCCTGTAATTTAACAGTTGGATCTATGTGAATATATTCAGATAAGTGATACCTGAATCATCGTGTATTCCATAATATAAACACTCCTTGAGAAAAAGAAAAAAATTAATTGATGTTTTAAATGTATTTATTTTTCCTAGACATGAGTACTCCCAGGATTTGACAGAATAAACCATAAACCAAATACTATATTCTGAGGCAGTGTATTTTAAAGTGGCATCTCTGTTTTGACTGAAAATTTTACAAATCTCAGAGAAGAAAACAGAAGGAAAGATGAATCAGCTTCTGGAGGGGTGTATCTCAATAACAGAAAAAAAAAAAAAAAAAAAAAAAAAAAAAAGCTTGGTAGATGCTTAACAGTTAGCCAGCTAATGTATGGACTCAGCTCTTACTATTTATCCAGCAATTAATATATTTGAATTGTGAAGAGGAAGAGTTGAGCTTTTAGTGATAATAATACCTAGTTATGATACAAATATGATTCTTGTCTTCTAGAAAGAATCTCTTTCCCAGTTTTGATATTAAAAGAGATAAAGTTCATAAAGAGCATGAGAGAAATAAATCATAGAGTCATAGAATCATTAAGGTTGGATGATCTTTGAGATCATCTGGTCCAACCATCACCCTACACCAATGTCACCCACTAAACCATGTGCCTAAGCACAAGATCCAGCCTTTCCTTGAACAGCTCCAGGGACAGTGACTCCACCACCTCCCTGGGCAACCCATTCTGGTGCCTGACTACTCTTTCTAAGAAATTTCTCCTAATTTCCAATCTAATATTGCAGAATTTAAATGAATAACTTAGTTCTCAAACTGTTTCAATTCCTGTTAAAACTGTATAAACGCTTTTCAACTTAGCAGTCCAACCTAAAGGCTAAATCCAGGATATTAACTATACTTGTGCAACTGGGCAAAAATTGCTAAATGTCTAACAATGTCCTATTTTCTGAGTGAGATTTTGAACCAAGAGTAACAATTGTTTGCTAAAAGCATCTCTGCATTGGAAAATTTCTTTCAGAGATTTATAGCTTTTCACAAAAATCTCACTCTGATAACAATGCTCTGTAAGATCACGTTCCAAAGTATGAGCATATTTCATGCTCAGAATTAATACGTATATGCACACTTGACAGTTCCCTGTAACAGTTAGGAAATGTCAATATTTTTTAAAATTGTGAAGGATGAGAAATTAGATTGCTAGAAGGTTTTTGTTTGTTTTGGTTTTTGTTTTGTAGGTGGTGTTAATGAAATTGCAACATGTTTAACAAGGTTGGCTTTAGAACTAGCATAGGTTAAGATATTTACATTCAAGAAGCCTAAAGTAATACTTGACTGATCTCACTCAATTGGACAAGCTTAGCATGACAATCAATATATTCATCAAGTGTAATTAGAAAATAAATTTTAGCTAATAGGATCCAGTGAAGAAAACACCACTTACAAGTTTTAGAAAATAATACCAGCAACAGTAGCAGTTATGCCACTACTTAACTCTCCCCATTCGAAGTAACACTAGAACATATCTTTCACACAACTACTAAACAGATTTTATTTTTCTTCAAAATGCATAAACTGTTTTATTCAACATTGGATTGTGAAATAACTATGCAAATATAAGCACAAACAAGTTTTTCAAACCCCTATTTCAAATGGAAGATTTTATCTTCATTACAAAAATAGAATGGCTGGTAAACTATGGATTTACAGAAGCTAAGGGAGCCACTGATTTCAACAGAGCTAGCATGTTTTTCTGAGATCTCTTTAACAACTAGAGGTATTGTATGATATTATAAACTCTTTCTGTAACATTGGGGTCTTGTAATACTGATATAAAGCTCTATTATTTGAAAGGAGCACAAGTACTACTCTCTAACATGCTTTTGACATTTGAATTCTGACAAGTTCCTCTGTGGTATCAACACTTGTAGCCTTGCCGTCAGCAATCAGTTTGGTCCGTTAACTAAAGCTGTGACTAAGTCATTACCTTCTACAGAATATATCTTAATGAAAAAAAGTCAAAGACTTTTCTGAAAACTTTTAATAGCCTATACTTTACTAGAAACTGGCTGTTAGAAAATATTGCCACCTACTTTCTATCTACTTCTAAAACACTGGCTTTCTAAATTAGCTTTCTGCTTTGTGTAACTGCAGCTGCTTTCTCCCAAGCACGTCACATCACATGTAATTGGACTTGGTTTATTATATAACTAAGGCATACAGCCTACATCTTATGCCTTTTCTATTTTCTATACACCGTATAAAGTACTTTTAATGATATCCTTAGAGAGCTGGTCAAAGAGCTTGGGGGTGGAAATGTGCTAGTGACTGTAGGTTCAGCCCAAGCTAAGAAGGAACTCAGGGTAGGATTTGTGGCATTTTATTTGTTAGTTCTCACTTAAAAAGTCTCCCTTCAGAGTAATAAGATGAGCATCAAATTCTGCCTCACATTTGACAGACATGCAGTAAAGTCTCCCTTGGGCTGTAAAATATAATGAAAAAGAGCCCCCCAAAAATGGTAATATAAAAAACATAATTGCAATCACCAAATCATCCTGGACATATCTGTAAAGGAAAATGAAAATAGAACAAACTGCTATTAAAAATAATTTATATTTAACATATACTTTGATTTGATGAAACTTATCAATTCCTTGTAAACAGTGCTACTAAAGATCAACAGCTTTGTGTATATATATTTCATTATTCTTTCCTGTACTGTAGCCACAGAGAATGAAATTTTAAAAATAATAAATAAATTAGTAAACAGTAAAAATGTTTGTATATGGAATCTCTAGCAAAATGAGTATGAACAGCGTGCTGTCTCAGAACATTTGACTACCCTATACAATATTAAATGAAATCTATGGCAACAATTTATATGTTTTGGTAATAGTTGCTATTTATAGCTCTGGAGAATAATCAGTATATCTGAACCTAAACTCACATAAATATCTAAAAAGATGACCTACTTTTGAAGAATTCAAGGCAATATTTGGGTCTTAAAGTAGAGTTAAATATCCACCCTTAGGAACTCAGCTTTGAAAAATCTGAATTTAGCACATTATAGAAATTGGTTCATCAGAAATCATAATCAAGTATTAACTTGTAATTTAGATAGCACCAGGTATTTGATTACTAGACATATGCAGTAGATCTGATATACAAACCATTCTGAATACATTCAGTCAGTAATGGTAGAATGAGCAACCATACTTCAATGAGATGATTGTATCTACCAAAATTATTTTACAAAGGAGAAATAAAAAGATTGCAATAGGCCTCTTCTTCAAAGAGACTGTATTCTGCTTTGAAATTAAAACACATTATGATTATGTAGAATCTGCATTCCATTATATTTTAACTACTTTTTATATGATTAACTTGTCCTCTTAACAAATCAGTCTCTTACCTATTCCATATTGATTGTTTTAGTTTTTGCTTTTTACATTTTCAGATCCAATTAAATAATTCCAGAGGATAAAGAGGGTAAATTTGGTGATGAAAAGTCTCTGCAACTCAATTTACGATTATGATTACATTATCTATTATTTGCTGAAAGAAAATCTGCAGAAACATACTAACCAAAGTTGTTGTTTAGAAACTGCTAGAAAGAAGATTCAAAACTCTCTAGGCCAATATTCAACTAGGGTGAATTCAGAAAGAGGGATGTAGAATTTCCAGTTAGCCATTGCAAAAGATTGCCAGAGGAGTGGTGGACTGCCATTTCTTTGTCTTCAGATTTTGTCTGGATGTCTTGGAATAAAAACATCAATCATAGACAAGTTACTACACAATAAAGTAATTTTTTTTTTACTCTGAAGAGCAGTCTATATGCTGAATTCCATTGATCCTTCATTTATAAAGTTACAATTTCATAATTATATATAAAAATAAATAAATATAAATATAAATATAAAGCAACTATTCTTTTAATCCCCAATTTGGGAAAAAAAAATAAGTATAGGGGCAAAAAAATCAAGAAGTTACCTTATTATTATACAAGTTACCTTATTATTATAATTAGTACTGTAAGGAACATTTACCAACAGAGGCTGAATATCACCACTAGCTACAATAAAAGGAATAGTCATCAGTGGATTTAAACCTAGATTAGCAATACAGCCTCTTGCAATAGTTAATCATTGCATATCTGGGTTTCGTATATGTCTGTGTCCTAGTTTGTGCATGAGGCTTTGAAAATATCCTTGAACCTAGCACTGAGATTTAGATTCTTCCATCTGAGAATGTCTACATGTCAGAAAATGCTGAAAGGTCTACAGCATTTTCTGATTTGAAGCTCTTTGAGTTTTTCCTGGTCTAACTGGAAGCGTCATGCATGCTGGTCTAGAGGCAAGCTTCTAAACGCTTCCAATGAAGTCTAGAACTTCATTGCAACTTGGGTGCTTTTTCACCACAGGTCTCCTGCACATGGTGCACAATTTCTAAAATACATGAACCAAACTTGCTTTCTCTAGTATCCATGAAAGAGTTGAGAGTCTCTGTCACCTCTTCCTTACAGTATTTATAAGATGATACAGTCATTAGATAGGAGGAGAAAAAAAAAAAAATAATAATAAAGAACTGAAATAGTGGTTTCTCTCCTTCTGGATTAGTTGGCTATCTTATTTGTTTATTGATATCTTCTTCTAGGAGGATGTTTCATAACCAGGTGAGAAATGGGGTTTGTGATTTGACACCTTCATTTCAAGAGCTAACATGAACAGGAATTCCCAATTCTTAGCAGTGATCTCAATCCTTAGCCTACCTGGCAGAAAGTTTTATACTGTCTGTTTCTTAAAAACAAATGTATAAAAAAAATGAGACAGCTCCAGAACTTCCCCAGTCCTTTTATTCCCTTATAAATAGCAAACTCTCCTCAGCACATTGCTTTCAAGTTCTGACCCTTCAGTTACACAAATTTCACACTTACAGAGACTACAGAAGGAGATCAAAGATGCTTGGCTTTATACATCAGTCAAGTTTCCTGTTACACTGCAGCTCACTAAAAAAAAAGTCACAAGATATGGGAAAAGTGGAATTACAAAAACGTAATGGTAATTTTCAAAATGTGAATATTTTCATTTACTTATACACAAGCAAAATTCTGAACTTTTGAATTTGAAACTTTGAATTTCTGATCTATCTACTCAAGCTTCATCAAAAAGGTAACCTATTGAATAACTTTCTCTGACAATTTGAACAGGCAGAGAAACAAGACACTTTGTATCTATCACTGCACACATAAATCCTACTTCCACTGTTCCATCTTTGTCTTAAAGTCTTTTCACTACTTCTCTTTCCAGCAGAAATCACATAAAGAATGTAACCACAAACAAAAGCAAACTTTGAACTTGAAATGTAATATAAAGTTAATAAGCCACTCTTTATTTTTATTGTGATGGAAAAAAAAAAAAAAAAAAAAACTACTCAAGGAACAGAATTAAAGATTCTGAATGGTAAGAATTAATAATCTACTCCAGTACTTTTTCTAATTATAATCCTCGAGTAGGCACATAAACCAAATGACCTGAACAGGTTGCATCTTCTGTTTCTCCTACAATATGTCGCATGACCTTAGTACCTTTTGAAAAAAGGGTCACTTAATATGTGTTTTCAGTTCCACATGCTGAGGTACTCTGCATGCAGGTAACAGATTAAGACCTTTGTACAGCTAATCATATGACCAAGGAGAAAAAAATCCTCCTGGAGACTGTGTTGAATATATAAAATATAGAAAGAAAAGAAAAAAAAAAAAATCACTTGCTTTACATGAAATGTAAAACGTTTTGCTTTAAAGAAACTCCCAGAAGGAAGAAAAAAAAAAAAAAAAAATCAGAAAGTATCTGACAAGTTACATACATTTTGTTTTATGTGAAGGTAGGCACTAAACGGTCACAGTGTTCTCAGTGTTTCAACTAACTCCAGTCAGTTCTTTGATTTCTGGAACAATGTAACACCGTACACATATCAAATGCTAATGAATAAATAGTACTAATATTTATGGATGTCCAGAAATTTTATATTCAGTTGCTGGTTCCTCACTAACTATAGCTAAAGTTTACTATAACATTCACATTTTATTTTATAAAGATATAAATATTTAAATACTGAAATTGAATTGTGAAAAGAGTACAGAAAGAGCAGAAATTCTCGGACAGTGGTATAGTTAACACTGGCTTCATATGGAGCCCAAAACTGATAGTAATCTGAAGTAGATTACTCTATTCAGAATAGAGAATTCTCTATCAGAATAGAGAATATATGTTGGTTTTATTAAGGGTGGAATATCAGCTACTTTCTCCTTCGTGTATGCATGCATTAGGTAAGTCATAAGAATTTGCTGTGTTAAAGCAAAACTTACTATTGTTTGATGAGCCTAATGCTTAAAAGATCAAAAGTCCATTACAACAGCTACCAGCTAAACAGTAAAGCAAATCAACAACTTTTACTAAGCTATATTAATTTATCTATGAAAAAATCATAAATATGCAAAAATGTACATTCCTAATTTACATTTAGACCAATTCTGAATTCATAATTTACCTGCAGACCAATTCTGACAGCTATCATAATCAGGAAAATTATGTTAAAGATGAAGCTTAGAGTTACAAGAATTATCCACACACGTATTTCATTTTCTTTTGTATAGTTTTTCCATTAAAGCTATTTAAATCTACTATGCACATTTTATTCTGAACAATCAAATACAATGTAATAATTTCCCTTCGGAAAAAGTGTCAACGATAAGAGAAAATGTAAGCCCAGTGGTGTTTTATGCTGAGCACTGTAGTTTATATAGTAAGGCAAATTAATATAAACAGCTACATCATCAGACATTTTACATTGATATTGATGCCTTTTAATATCCTCTCACATGACTACAAGTGCTAATTCATGCAACTTTTCTGCTTTCAACACCACTACCACTGCATCAACATGTCACCTAAATAACTGTAATTAAGCATTCTCCATAGCTGCTGATTACAGTATGCTGATGAACATTCCCACTGGATTTAGCAGCTTCTTTCATAACAACGACAATAATCATCTCATATTATAATGTCTGTGCTTCTGAAAACTTCTTCAATAATCTAAAATTTAAATTGTACAGACTGTTGATTATTGCAATCTAAAGTTCAACGGGAGCTTAATCAAAAAGGTTCAAGTATTCCATTGCTGACATCTATTAAGCAATATGGTAATATATATCTCGGGAAATAAATACTTAATCTACTTGGTCATTCAACTTAAGTAAACCGTTTACAAATCTCCATTTCCCTCTTAAAAAGAGCCCTGGAATTTTATTTATTTATTAGGAAATAATTTTTTCTTTCTTTTTTATCTTCATGAGATCCTATGAGATCCTCACTAAGGTCCTTGTAATTTTGCATTGAGAAGAATGATATTCAGAAAGCCAAAGTGCACGATGATATCTCTTAAGACTGTGGTATTTTGATTATAGATTTGAAAGCTAATGGAACTGAACTTTGAACTGAAACCACACAAGTTCAGTTGCAAGGTAGTCACCTGGACCAGCCTACTGTCTGTGATGATGCAAGCTCTTTTCAAACTGTATAACTCACATTGTTTTCTTGCTGTTATTCAAGCATTGAAAAAGTATTCTGCGCAAGCAATTGGAACTCCTTGGCTTATCCCACCACAGAAGACTTCAGAGGCTATTCTTTTCAAATATGTACTTCAGTAGAAAGATGTTTTTTAATTTTCTTTCCTAAATTGTGTTTTATATTCAATACAGTCATATATTTTGTTAAATCATATCTAAAACTGCAAGTCTTTCATAGATTTCTCTACAATCAGTGAGAACCATACTTTGTGACATGACATTCACACATTAAGAAAGACTACGACAGAACCTGTGCTACCAACTTCTGGCAATTTATAGAAACAAATAATGATTCACCACCACGAATACCACAGAGCATAACATATCTTATCAAAACTGCTCTCTAAACGTTCTTCCTTCACATTCTCATTAGTAATATTATACACACACACATATATAGTATTATTTTACTAACCTATTTTTTAAAATTACATATATATTCTTTCAGTGTTTGGATGAAAGGTGTTTCTCTGCCACTTCGTTTCTCCATCTGAGACATCTCTTTTTTAGAATGCTCTTAATGCCCATCTTTGTCAAAAGACAAAAGGCAAATATCATTGAGACAGAATATCTACTAAAGCATTCTAGAAATTCTCCTGGTGTAATAAGGCCATTTAACTCAATTTAAATCATTTTTGCTAAGCCTTTGGTGGTCTGATTTGAGTTATCTTCTCTATTTATTTTGACCACATTATTTCTTTGCAAATAAAGGATAATGAAAAAATAAATATGTAAGAGCTATGTATTATATGTAACGTGTATTTCACAAGAAATACAAGATTTTATTGGATTGTATCTTATATACTGTGAAAAATGGTGATCTTCCTCATTACAATTTCTTGATATCACATCAAGAAAACTATACGTTGCTTCTTACAAGTTTTCTTCAAGAAAGGTATCTCTCAAACCACATAAATAGAATGCCTGAGATGTGCATATACATGTGTTCATGCATGTATTTATGTATTTTTTTTTCATTTGCGAGGTGTATTAAAAGCTCATTGTCAGATCTTTGAAACTGTAGGCGTGGAATAGAAGCATGTTATATGGTTGGATCATTTGCAGGAGCTGTTTTTAATGTTATTTTCAATCTGTCTTTATCATACCTTTCCATCCAATTCAAATGCATTAGCAAAATGGCAATGTTCTTCCAACAGGGAAACACATCTCTGTTGTATAACCAGAAGAATCTTCAAATCTTACATTGACAAAAGTGTTTGAAAGGGACAGAAGGAAAACATGGTTAGGAAAATTAAGAGATTTCATCCTAAAGAAAGAAGTATTACTCGTTCTTTAAAGGAAACTGATTTCAGCAAATCCATTTTGGTATGTAAATACACTGGAGCAATTGATATAGAAAAGATACAGAGGCAAAGACCTGATAATATCTCTCCACACCACCTCTTCCTCTTTCTGCATTACTTTTGTTCAGTATAAAGATGCTCTGGCTTTCTCTAACTGTTACAATTCAAAGCCTTTTTGAGAAATTCTGTTGACCTTTAAGTTCTAGGCAGCAGCTAAGTTTACCTATTGTAGCATATCCATATGAATGGTCTCAGAAAAAAAAAAAAAAAAAAAAAAAAAAGAAAGAAAAGGAAAAAAAAATAGGTCATTTTTGCCCTTTAATTCCCTGTAATACAAGAGAAAAGAGTAAGGGTGGAAGGAAATCAATCGCAACTTATCCCTTGACGAATATCAGCAAACACTGTGTCACAAAACCAATGTGAAGAAATGGAGTATGGATTTTCTGCTGACATTTGTAAAGTGTTTGTGTCAAAGTATTTTTCTAATATAGCAAAGGTTACAGTTTAACAAATTAAAGCACATGTTTCTTTTGAACTGACATGCTGGTCATTTAGGTTAATTTAAATGCCCTGTGTTTTTCTAATAAATTCTTAACCTAACCTACTGTCATTATGGCTACTCTTTGCATTAATCTGCCATTTTTTCATCAAAATTAGCTGAATGACAACAGCATGATAGTATATAACTTTATCTATTTGGAGGAAATATTATATGCCACTTAAAAGGTACCCAGAAGAGAATCTGCATTGCAAAAACATAAGCAAAGATTTAGTTTTAATATCTATTATTTCTGAGAGCCCAAATGCACTTTGATATTACAGAAGTGCTCGAACTAGGTAACTATGTTTCTGTAAGTTACAACTTCAGTCATTATACTTCCTAACAATGACAAAACCCCTCTTTGTTTTCATAGTCTCCATGACTGAATTTAATTTAAACTAGTTTAGTACTTTTAAAATATAGTGTGATTATAGCTTAAAATGAATACAGCTTAAAAACAAAGTTGTCATTGGACTGTTGTGCAGTAATGGAGTAATGATCATCCTAGGAAATTAATTCCACTTTAACTAATAAGTGAACACCAAATGTAATTCTGAGTAAATCATAAAGAATGACTTTCAGAATTCTTTTACTCATATGTGCTTTCATTCTATTTTTGTGTATGGAATAAGAAACAGCATTTAGAAGACATACATTTTCCTAATAATCAAAACGATGAGTGGATTCTCCTTTATTTCACTTGTAAGGTGTCATCCTTCTCTATATTTTTTGCAATATTATTTACCCTAGTGATGTAACAGCTTTTGAAATAAGCTTATACAGCAATTAGTATCTTTCTGGACTACAACACAGGATCCTGCTTTCAGTGGTGATTCCCTCCATCTCCCAAGACCATTCTCTTGTGGGATGTTAGTAATTCACACAGATCAATTTTGGACTGAACATCTCTGCTAATCCTCTTGGAGAACTGGCAATGAAGAGTGAGCACAGCCTAAAAGAGAGGTTTAATCCCTGTTTGACAGGCCTAGTACTTTCAGATCGTCTTTTAAGGAGGTAACATATCAGCCATTTTTATATGGCAGCTTGCATTTCCCTTGCACTTTTTTCCCTTCCATATGCTAGAAAGATCAAGTGGAAAAGTGAGCCTACATCATGCATTGCTCTGCTGTCAAGGAGGTTCTTCTCTTTTATATCCTCTGAAGGAAGCTGTAGTGACAGGCAGTTACTAGTGAATGAGCAGAAGGAACCTCTCTCCTTCCTTTTCCTCTTTCTCTCTGACCAAGGAAATCTAAGCAGTTTTGGCATAGGTAGTGCATTTGTTTCATTCAGTTTCATATGAGATATTTCATGTCATTCTCTCAGAAATGCTGATTCCAAACGGTAGGGCTGTGTGAGCCTCCCTATTATTTACTACCACAGGATACATCCACTGAGAAAAATCTAGGCAAATTAGTAAGAAGGTGTGGTCCAACAGGTCACTGCATAAGAATGGTTTCACTCCTTGTGTTAGCTGTTATCCCTACCATTTTAAGTGAGCATCTGTAATAAATTACTTATTTACAGTACTCTATATGACCAAAATGTTTTTTATTTTTTTTCATTTTGCATTGACAAAAGCACCCAGTGCAAAATAGTAAAAGTGAAAAATGTATGTATTTTTCTATTTTTATTAAATACACTAGAGTTTTAGGCAATTCAACACTCCCAAACTTTCAACATCTACTTAAACCTTCACAGATTTTGCCTAACTCTGCACTTACATACGCATAAAGCTTACCGGAAGGGTTATATGAGAGGCCTTTCAAGAAAATGAACTGAGCTAAAGAGGATAAACAAAATCTTTCTATTTCCAAAGTATGTATTCTTTCTATTTTTCATAAAGAGGGTGAGACCATGTCTTCTCAGGATTCCTTCAAACAGGAACAGAAGCCTGCTTCATTCAGTGTATGTTATATGAGGAAAAGTTGTGCAATATGTCTATGCATAATACAACAAACTGCCTTTTCAAACAATGGTTTCCACATTATTCCCTGATATAATAGCAAGAAACATTCATTACAATAAAAATTATGTAACTCTAAAAATCAAGAACATACAAAGAATCAACCTACTGTGTAGCAATAATCAATCAACTACTGAACAGTCCATGCTAATATGGATTTTTGGGTGTCCTTGTCACAAATATTGTATAAAAGCAATAAATTCTTAGACCTGCTTGCGTCATGTTCTGGGATTCAAGCATACCATGGCTTTATAACAAAAGGCAACAAGTCTGAAATTACATTCACTTACATTTAACTATTGTCAACCATTGCTTTATTTTTTAATATAACAATTTTCATCCACCTTTAAAAAGTAATATAACCATTTTCAAATGAATGAATCTGCTTCAGTAAGGACCCTACTACTTGTAGCTGACAGAAGTTAAAAAAAAAAAAAAATCCAGTTCACACCCAGGATTGATATTGTAATTATCTATGTTGGAGGATAAAATGTTACCACAAATATTGAGGTAAAGTGTTCCAAAGTGCAAGTAACTAGACCAAGACCGTACATGTAGCAGCTAACACACAGATACCATGATGAATCACTTGCTGTAAGTTGTTCAGATATAAAACAGTTTCCATTTTATTAACCTTATAAAATATATTTTCCTTCTTTGAAACTCAGGTATTGGTTCTTATGTAGTGCATGAAACAGCATCTGTATATTTAGTTTAATTTGCTTAATCTCTTCAATACAGTATTCTCCAATTAGAGGTTGTTTATACATATATATATGAAGTAGTGATTTATAGTGATTTTATGAAATATAGAATTTTCAATGAAAAGCTCTTCATTCCAAAAATACAGTTCTGTCAAAAGACAAACGGTTTGTACTCAGAAACTTGTTAACCAGCAAATTTTGCTATTCAGACTTGTTTCCTGAGTTCAGAGAGAGAGTATTCTGGCCAAAATAAGGGACTAAGGGAATAATCAGGGCATGAATATGAGATGTAGGACAGTGAGATTACTCATTAGGTAAGATGATGAGGGAAATACACTTCTTTTCCTCACAGTTGGTTAGCCTCCTGATCATGGGCTTTGGCCTTCTAGGAGGACAATTTTTTTGATGACGTTTTTGTTATTATAAAAGTAAACCACCACAACTCTTCAGAAAATCTCTATTTCATTTCAGTTGTTTACATTAACTCAGAATTTTTGAGTTACTCACCAAGGTGATTGGTTCCAGGGCAAACATATTCTGCAGCAGAGCGAGGGATCACGGCATGCAGGTGTTTCCTCCATTGAGGCCACTCAAGGCAGCTGAGGGTGCCACCAGGACACGACAGCCCTTGCAAGGGTGGCTGACAAGGCTTGGGTGGAGCCAGGAGCACTCACCCCTCTGCCGTACAAAGGCAGCTCCCAAGGAGCATAGCAAACAGAGTGGTATGGCAGTTTGCACGGCAATGCAAGCAGGCAAGGTGAAGTATCCCTCACCAGTCAGGAGACCAGCTTACCTATCGACTGCCTCTCAGACAGCAAATCTAGCCATGGCCTCCACCAGGCAGCAAGTTTTGCCAAAAGACGGTTGGAACCCAGATTGACTACCTGACCAAAAACGTGGCTGTTCAGGTTTCAGGCTGCAGGGAGTGCCTGAGCCTGTTGCTGCCAATAGAGGGTGGAAGAGATACCACTTGTGTGAGGTGCAAGCAGCTGGATGATCTGATCAGCCTGGTGGCAAAACTCAGGGAGGAGGTGGAGAGATTAAGGGCTATCAGGGAGAGTGAGCAGGAGTTAGACAGGTGGAGCAACTTCCTGCCATGCTTGAGAGAAAGGCACTTGGGTGATACAACCCAAATAGTGGTGGACCTCCTGTCCTGTTGCTGTTGGACAGTGGGAGGGGACTTCAGAGATGGGGAGGAATGGAAACACGTCCCTGCTTGGTGTCGCAGGCAAGCCCCCTCCCTACCCACTTTGACTTCCCAGGTGCCCTTACAAAATAGGTTTGAGGCTCTGGAGCTTGAAGGATGGGTAGGTGAGGATGTGGTGGAAGGTCCACCCAGGAGGTTGTCTAGGGCAAGGATGTCGCCTCAAGATAGTCTCCACTAAGATGGAAAGATGGGTAGTTGCTGTAGATGACTCGCTTCTGAGGGAAACCGAGAGCCCATATGTCAGCCTGACCCTACCCGTAGGGAAGTCTGCTGCCTCCCTTAGGCCCTGGTCAGGGACATTACCACGAAACTTCCTGGCCTGGTTTGCCCCTCTGGTTACTGATAATTCAGGCTGGCAGCGATTAAGTCACTGAGAGAAGCCCGAAGGCTATCAAAAGGGAATTCAGGGAACTGAAGCTGTTAGTGGGTGGAGTAGGAGTACAGGTGTTGTTTTCCTCTATCCTTTCAGTGTCAGGGAGGGATACTGAGAGGACCCAGAAAACCCAGTTGATAAATACTGGCTGAGAGGCTGGTGCCATAGCAGGAATTTTTAATTTAAATTTTATTTTTCTGACCATAGGGCAAACGTTTTCAACATTGCATGTTCAAAATATATGAAATATGTGTTATATATCTGGTTCACTTACATCAGATAAGACTGTCCTTTCTGCCCTGAAGAGTTTACTTTTCATCCCCTTACCTGATCTGTCACAACTTCAGACACAACCAGAATTCTAATGCACTTTAACCTATATCATAATCACTTGCTCCTGTAAAAAGAATAAAACTGTAAAACTGGATTAGCACCATGGAGTGCAATATGTAATTTCAAATCAGTAAGACTGTAGACCAGGATTTAGGAAATTCTGACTCAGATTAGATTTGACAGGGAAAGAAAAGGGAATAAGAAGAAATAAGTGCCTTGATTTGGAGGAATGAGCTCATTAAGATTTATAACTCCAGACAGTGATTGTTATTAATCATTTAAATATTTTGCTGAGAGAAAGCTTTGATTCCTACCTAGGAAAGTAATATCTGTAATAAAATATTCAATAATTGTTTGAAAAAAAAGGGCTTATAAAATTAATAGATTTAGAGAATTTAAACAGAGTGATATGGGAATAAAGTAGAAAGTTTCAAAAGTTGAAGGAATTTCACATGGATGCACATGTAAAAAAAAACACTGGCTAATCAGAGCCTAAATTAACCTTGTAGGTGTCTGCAGGAAGAAACATTAAATTCATGGGGCAAATAGATGTGAAATCATTTTAAATTGCATCTCTAGAATAACATAAATTATGTGTGACAATCTGTGTTACATATGTAGTAAATACAGAGGTGTGTATTTCAGATAGATGTCTCCAGATTTGGTTGATTTTAATGAGATTTTTAGTAGGGACAAATAACTTTGGGTGTTTAGCTTGGAATAACCTAAGGGTATATAATGTTGAAATTAGAACTGTGTATTCTTTCTTGATTTAATTACAGTGATTGATTTTGAAAACTTTATCCAGTATTCACACAGATCTGTAATCTGTGAGAAAGGAAATGTAGCCCCTATTTTACCCATTGTGGATAACCCCAGTCCATATGCTCAGAATCATCAAAGCTTTTCAAATCAGAGATTTTCATTATCAGAATGCTAAAGTCTCTGTCACATATGTAAAAGAATTTACAATATTTGAAAAAAGGAAAATGGTACTCTATCTAACCATGGATGGATCTTTTATAAAAATGTAACAGTTCATTTTTTACTTAGAAACTTACCAGAACTTAATCACAAGAAAAGGCTCTCTCACTCAACAGTGTAAAAGAAAACACAGCAGGTCTTTCCATTCTTAATGGTCAATTTCTATCACATACATAGTGTCATTGCTTCTGTCATTATTTGGGACTGCTTGTGTATCTAATGGTTGATCACATAATTTCAAAGCTACTGAATCAAAACTACTGTTATGTATACTCTACTTTTCATGTGCAAAGAAATGTTAAATGAAAACATACCAACAGTAAGTTTTATTTCAATGGATGTCTAAATATAAGTCATTAATCACCCTTGGTTTCCTCTAAAGCCACTGTTGAGAAATTATTCCTTCAGAGAAAAATTCATCTTAGACACATATTTTGGGAGCACCCCTTCCAGAGGTCTATTTTTCTCCAGTGACTACAACAAGAGATAAAGATGAGTTTACACCTAGGTAATTTTTAGACTCCTATGTTGGGTGGGATGAAAAACCTTGAAAAACTGCATATATACCTTCTGAAGAAAGCTCTCAGTTAAGAGCCTCAAATCAGCAGTAACAGTAATTACAGGGCAGGTGTAGTTGCCCTGCAGGACGTGTAGCTGTTCCTTTAAGAAGCTGAGAATACCTGTCCTTACAATAAATGACCTTCCTATCTCTTTTCCCCCTTACTATTTTATATTCTTTAGAATCGTGTTGACATGGAAAAATGGTTAAGAATGGCTACTGAAATATGAATCTGTCAGATTAAATTTGTTAATTTGTTCATCATATACCAATAAACTCTGAAGATGTTTCAAAGATAAGCCTTCTGGGGAGATGTATGTATAATTAACTTAATTATTTCGGTTAACAGATACAGTACATATTTGTGTTACTCACTAATGTCAGATATGCCCAAAATAATAGTAAATAATCACTGTATATTATGCCTCAACTCTCATATTTTAAGATTTGGATTGAACAGACTTACCAGGAGAGCTCATACAACTTTGCCCTTCCCATTAAATATAGCCTCCTTTGTACTGACAAATTGTAAGGTAAAGCACTCAAGGTAAAGCACTGTGAATTTTGTATGCCTTTCATATATGGCATACCTAGAATATTTGGAACACAAATAGTCAGTAAAGCAACCAGAGCATGCCTACTTCACCACTAAGGTAGCAGTCTCTTCTGTTATCCAAGACTGGGCCGCAAAATACAATTTCCGCATGCCATGCCATTATCATAGCTGCTCTACTTTCCAGCTATGCCATACCTCAAATACATTGTATCTGACTCTCATCAAGACTGTACTGAGTCTATATGCAAAGCCCAGTTCTCAGTTTGTGTAAGATGCCTTGCTGAGTATAGCCATTTTCACCAGGTGAAAGACCAAGGTACTTGTTTCCTTCATGGAAAGATTCACCACAGACCCCTGCATGGTGCAACAGATAGTCTGTCACTCAGAAAGAGAATTTTGTCTTCTGCCTCCACAGTAGAATACTTCCTTACTTCACAGGGACTCTGTGAGTCAGTAAATATTTTAAGAATATGTCTCTAGAACTGTAGTCACTTCAATAACACTAAAGAGTGCCTTTAAATAATGGTTCTGAGCCTATCAGCACATGGTGAGGATAATATTATTTTCTCTGTAGAGTTAACCATGCTAGAAACCAAATTGTTCCAGGTGACAGATAAGCTTTTGTGGTGGTTATACTCAGCTAGGCAGCTGAGCTACATCACCACCACTCTCTCACCACCATGTCTGTCTGTTGTCCGTTCCCCCCCTTCCCCCCCCCCCCCCCTCCACGCACACACCCCATCCTCAAAGGGAAAGGGGGAGAAAATAGAATGAAAAGGGCTCAAGAGTTGAGATAAGGACAGGGAGATCACCCAGTAATTATCATCACAGGCCAAAAAAACTCAGCACAAGGAGATTAATGAAATATATCACCTATTACTAACAAGCTAGAGCAGAGAGAAACAACAAAAACAAATAAACTATAAGCATCTTCTCCTCATCCACCCTCTTCTACCTCCTCCCCCCATGTGGCACAGGGAAACAGGGAACTGGGGCTGTGATCAGTCCCTAACACTTTATCTCCACTGCTCCTCCACAGTCACCCTTTGCACCTATTGCATGTGGGGTCCCTCCCATGGGATGCCATCCTTCTCAAACTGATCCTGCATGGGTTTCCGAGAGGCAGCAGCTCTTCAAAAACTGTTCCAACATGGGTCTGTACCATAGTGGCCTTCCTTCTGGATCAAACTGCTCCAACATGGGTCTCCCACAGGTGACAGCTCCTCCCAGATCTCCTGCTCCTGCGTGGGCTCCTCTCCAGAGGCTGCAGCTCCAGCCCAGCGCCTGCTCCTGTGGGGGCTCTACATGGGCCACAGCCTCCTTCAGGCCACATCTGTCTCCTCCGCTGTGGGCTCCTCCACAGGCTGCAGCATGAAGATCTGCTCTGCCATGGGACCAATGGGCTGCAGGGGGACAGCCTGCTCCACCAGGCTGCAGGGGAACTTCTGCTCCAGCATTTGGAGCACCTCCTCCCCTTCATTCTTCACTGACCTTGGTATCTGCAAGGCTATTTCTCACTCCTCACTCCCAGCAGCTGTGGCACAGCAGGTTTTTTTTTGTTGTTGTTCTCTTAAATCTGCTCTCCCGGAGGCACAAACATCTTTTATTGGCTCAGCTCTAGCCAGTGGCCAGACCCTTTGGAGCCAGCTGAAACTGGCCCTTATCTAACATGAGGCAGCTTCTGGATTCTTCTCACAGAGGTGTGGTGTTTTTACCGTGCTAGGCAGCTGAACACCACAACCACTCTCTCACTCTCCCTCCTCAGATGAGAAGGGAAAGAAGTAAAGGAAACAATTTAACTAAAGGGAAAAAAGGGAAAGGGGAAGAAGGAAGGAGAAAGGGAATAACAAAACAGAACCAGTAAATGCTATGTGGAAGTCCAGAGGAAAGAAATTACTCTCTACTTCCCACAAATGAACGATGCTTGACCACGTCCTCGAAGCAGGGCCTCAATGCACATAGCCGGTGTTCGGGAGAAGGACAGATGTTTTTGCAACAAGAGTTAATCCCACCCCTCTTCTTCCTTTTTATTGCTGAGTGTGACATCATATGGTATGGAATATCCCTTTGGTTGGTTTAGGTCAGCTGTCCTGGTGATGTTTCTTTCTCACTTTTTTGCCCACCCCTTAGGAGGGTTAGAGAAAGTCCTGATGCTGTGCCAGCACTTCTCAGCAGCAGACACAACACTAGTGTGATACCACTGCTGTTCTAGCTACAGGTGCAGAGCGCAGCACTGTATGGGCTGCTGCAGGGAAAGTTAACATCCCAGCCAGACCCAGTACAAGAGGCCATCCTTTCAGTCTCCTGCTACCAAAACCTTGCCATGTAAACACAAGAGAGCTTTCTACTTTGTATGAACCATATGCAAATCCACATCATGTCTGGGTATGAAGGGATCTGTGGGCCGGCCAGGCTGTGGCATCCATGTTATGAACTTGCCTCTACATGTGACTGCATCTGCAAACAAGGAAATGGCCAGATGCATTAAGCCTGAGAAAAACACCATGGTGCTCCTAGAATTGGTAGCAGGGAACAACAGATCATTCCGCACCATAGGAGAGACTCTAAACCGTTTTTCTTGTTGCTATTTGATGTGACGTACATGATTGCAGCTGACCATATTCTTACACTGATACCAGTGATCTCAATACCCAATATCTCAATATCTCAATTTTATGTCCTTGGTCTCATTAGCACCTTACAGCTGAAAAATAAATGAATAAATAAATACATACATACATACATAAAAGAAGCTTGTCCTTTTAAAACAGAAGGACAATATCATTTTCTGATTCTTCTATTGTATGGGAAACATCTTTTGTTAGTTTGAATACTGGTGAAGTCTGAAAATAAATTCAGTCTCTGAAAGGCTACTGTGCATCAGACACTGTCTGTAACCATTAATTTGTTTATTATGACTGCAATATGCTTTCAAAATGAACTATCTTCTGGCATCAATCTAAATATAATTTTATGTTTTTTTAATTCATTCTGGGAAACTACAGTATAAGGGTTGCCAACAATAATGACTAGATTTGAGCACTTAGTAGTAAATTATTAAGTATAATGAGAAGATGTGGACTTAATTTGCATTTGTCTTAAAGAAAGGACTGGACATCAGTCAGTGCTCAAATTTATTAACACTAAGAAATGCTGTCACAACTCATGTTTGCATGGGGTATTAGTCATGCATTTTGTTAACCTAACATAATATAGAACATAATTTATTAAGGCATTAAAATAATAGCTCTTACTGCATTTTGCCATAAATGTGAGGACATGCACAATAGACTCTGAAGATATGCATGTACTCTATTAGAGCTAATCGAAACTAGATGATGCTATTAACCTGTTTTTTAGTAAAAAAAACATTAACACAATGTGAAATTCTAATCACAATAAAAGAGAATAACATTTGAGGGAATTGTGGTCTATAAGCTCAAATCATCCTTTTTTCATTTCTTGTAAAATAAAATGGAAAAATAGTTACCAATAAAGGAAAATTAGAAGTATCAAAAGTATCACCTGGGCCAGATACTGTCTCCAGCTTTGCTCATTTTACCCAGATTTTCCATGAGAATGTGACATTTCAGTGACTTCCAGAAGTGATGAGGCATACAGACTTCTGATGCAACACAAGAGAACTGAACAGGTGGGTATGGTACAAATGAGCTGGAAAGATAATTCATTTAAACTATACACTGTGCCATTGTGAAAATTGAAGTTTAAACTTGTGTAAGAAATCACCACAACAATGTAATGAAATTGTCTTACCTTTTCCCTTGATTACTATTTTTTAACTATAACATAACATATGATAACTATTTTTAATGCAAAAAAGTCAAAATTCCTAGTACTGTATTTAAACATTTTTTTTCCGATAAAATCAGACAATTTCTAACATTATTTTTTTCTTCATCAGTTGATTCACTGGCCCTGTATTTTATTTCTTTAATTTTATTTTTATAAATGCAGAGAGGAACAATGGAAAAACTAAAGTCATGATATTTAACAAATGACAGTGTTACATGAATGCTTATGGATAAAGGTGTTCAAAAATACACCATTGTAATACACCATAAAGACTGCAACTGTATGGAATAATACCAACCAAATCAAACATCACGAGAGGATTATGTAGTAAAAATACATGGTGATAAATGTATGTTAACAGTTTAGGTAGTGATCAGCAGGCAATATTAAATGTTTTTTTTTTCTTTTTTTTCTTTTTTTTTTTTTTTTAATAATATGGTTGTGCATGATAGTTTCTAAAGTGTAGCCTTGGAAAACAAAATCTTCTGTCAGACTGCAGAAGAAAGTTTTGGCCAACACACAGCAGAACCTCAATAGTGCAGAATTTAAAAGAAAAATAAAACCTTTTTGTTTTGTCATTTCCAAGAGTCTAAAGAACTTCAGGAAAATTTAATCTTTACCTGGATCTTCAGTAAGCTGTGCGCTTCTCCAAAGCATGAACAATATCAAATTTGCAAATTTGCCCACTCCAGGAGTGTTGTGTTAAGGCGGTTCCTTGCTATGGGAAAGATAGGAAGAAATCTGGTTTGAACAGCTGATAAGCTTTGGAGAGAAGGTTGGATGCAGGACTTAAAGACTTTATTTGCTCACCCTGCTGGGACTGCACAGGGAAAAGAGGAGGGATTAGCAGCTGCTACTCAGTAACTGCTGCTCTGAATGCATTGCAGAAATATCTGCAAAAATTTTCAAAGAAAAAGTGGTATTTAAAAAAAAAAAAAAAAAAAAAAAACACCCCAGGCAACTGCCTAGTTAGTCTGCATTTAGGTAATTCAAAAAGTTTGGAATAAAGGAAAATTAAAATGAGGAAATAAAATAAATAAATAAATAAAGGAACATGAACACTTTCAGGTACTCTGGTCTTTATTTGCATAACTACATAACTACAATCACTGGAAACTAGTAAAGCAAAAGAAAAAATAAAAATAAACTTTATTTCTACTTTTTTTTTTTTTTTTTCTTGGGGGGAGGTTGAATTTTGCTTTTCTCACAGATTTATAAATTGAGGTTCCTAAAGTCTTCATGTATGCATTGACACTTTCAACTTGTCCCTTTCTCATTGTCTCATTTATTTACTGTTTTTGACATGGATATGAACACAAAGTAGTTTTGGAAGACTTTTCTGTGCAAAACATGAAGATATTTATTTCCATCCTTTCTGAACTTTGCCAAATACCACCACCCCAAGACCCTGCAATTGCTCAGATGAAGAAACTGAAAAACATCTTCTATTTCCTTTTCTAGAGAACCATAAATACCTGATGTCCTTGATTTTTCTCCCTGAAATGCAAAAAATGGTTGAAAAAAAAGAACTGAAAGGAACTCTTGTACCTTTGCTGTGTGCCGTAAAGCCTCACAAAGCAGCTCATACCATGTTGTGAATGACTAATAATTGTTCCTCCAAGCTTTATGGTCCATCATGCAAAGAAAAACACCAACATTCATCAGAAGGATGAATACAGAAGGGTACAATTTCCCTTTTAATAAGTCTGAAAACAAAGATGAAGAAAAAGAATTGAAATAGCTGTGAACAAAGAAAAATTACACTTTATAAGTGCAATTGTTGAACTTGTAATGTGTAATCGGGGAAAATACATAAGGTTTTTATTGAAAGCAGATGTTCCAGCCTGGAACATTAAGTTTATTTTAGAAAAAGGCAGGATAAAAAGGATGCAAAATCAATTTACATTTCCAGAAGACAACTCATTTATAATCTTGGCATCATTCATAATTAAATCAGATTATTAATCTAAAAATAGAATTAAAAGTGTCATATAAATAATTCTGTAAGAGCAGCAGTAGCATATTTAATGTTTATTACTAGAATTTATTGAAAATTAAGCAGGAGAAAGATCACTTAAAAGAAAGGAGTTTAGTTAATTTGAGAAAGGAAATGAATGTAGTGTTAGCATAACGTTAGTATTATAATATAAAATTACGCTAAATAGCACTAAAGGTTTTCAAATGTAAATAATGCTTTGAAATTGCTAGGTGTGCATTTAGATGCAATGAAAGTAACAATTTGCTATTATTCTATCATTTGAAAAAAAAAAGGGGGGAGGGGAGGGGGGGAATTGTTATTGTTTTTCACAGCACTGATTAAAACAGATCACTCTGAAGTTTTGTTGCTTTCATCCTCTCCACTAATAATGTCTAAGACCACTTGAACAATCAGAACAACTGGGAAGAACTGTATTAAACATTCTGGATTTCTATATAATAAGAATATATGGTGAATGATTAATTACTGAGGGTAAGGAATAAGGCTTAAGTAATGTAAATGATCCTTGTATTAATATTTTATGATAGCAGATTTCTAGATGACGTTTCAGATTTCAATCCTTACTCATGCCCTTTCTATAAACAGAACGTTATCCCAAGTGGAACTCATGCAGAGTAAAATGCAAAAACACTTATTTTCCTCTATGAGGAACAGATGAAGTACAGTGAGCATTTTTTCCATCAGTTCTTTGACTGGATATCTTCCTCCGTCATATGAAACGTATAAAACCTGCTGGTTCAGAGCTCACAGAGCTCTACCCTGTTGTAATGCTCATATAATTGAGAATAGAACAGAAGGAGTTTTATTCATAAAAGCTCTCTTACTTGCCTGTTTTACTTAGAAAACTAGGAAATCAATGATAGGATTAAAAGGAAGTTATATAAAATTAGTTTTTTTCTGGTTATGAAGATGAAAAAGGAGTTGATTGAGCAAGACTGAGACTTTTTCTCAGTCAAGCAGTTCTTCTACAGTGACTGAAAGAAGGTTTGCCCAAAGACAAGCAGGTACTAATTATAGCATTAAACTAGTGAATACCAGGCACTTGACAAAAGGAAATTATGTAATGAATGGAATCATCTAAGTAGGGGGAAAACAAAGGTTTGTAACACCAAAATTACATTCTTCTATCACAGAATGTTTTATTCTTTAGTTAGACAATTGTCATATTTTTCTAAGATAAACATTTTTTTTATAGATTCATCCATCTTTAAACATAATTTCTTTTTACACTTACTGTTTGTTAAATGAAAGATTTTGTACACAACTGCCTAGGAAAGACACACAGTGAGATGAGAAAATTTCACCAGCTCAAGTTAATGCTGTCTCTTAGTCTCAAGAGAGACCAATAGTTATTTGAAAAGTTATCACAAAAAGTTAATTTTTCTGAATATGAAATGTGGTTTGTGTTTCCAGCTTTCTTAATTTTTCTGAGTTTTTTGACTTATATAAGTTTCTGTACTTGCTGAGCCATTAAATTGGTTTAGAAATGAAAAAAAAAAAAAAAAAAAAAAAAAGATGGAAGTATTACTTCTTTTATATGTGAAGGTCATATTCATAAACGAACTGTGGTGTTGTAGGCATTGCTTTAGGCACCACACTACCTGGTGGACTTCATAAGCTTAAGTAGTGCACATAACATTCTCCGTACAAATATTGAGAGAGTTATGGACCCCAGCAGTGGGGTTCACCATAGATAATTTGTGGCTGCTGGGGTGATGAAAAAATCTGAAAATCTTCTAACTCTTATGGATCATGTATCTGATTTCACATCTGAGATGCACATCATATGAACTTCAGTTTTTCTGGCTAGAAGATATTTATTTGAGATCATGTAATCATAAAATGGTTTGATTTCAAAGAGACTTTAAAGATCAGTTAGTTTCACTCCCCCTGACATGGGCAGAGACACCTGCCACTGGACATGGCTGCTCAAAGTCCCATTCAACCTGGTCTTGAACACTTCCAGGGATGGGGCATCCATAGCTTCTCTGAACTACCTGTGCCAGTGCCTTACCACCCTCAAAGCAAAGAATTTCTTCTGAATATCTAATCAAAATGTATCCTCTTTTAGTTTAAAACCATTATTCTTTGTCCTGTCACTACACTCCCTGGCAAAGAGTCCCTGTCTAGCTATCCTGTAGGCCCCCTTTAGGTACTAGAAGGTCTCTATAAGATCTCCACAGAGCCTTCTCTTCTGCAGGCTGAACAACCCCCAAATCCCTCAGCCTCTCTTCATAGGAGAACAGGTGCTCCAGCCCTTTGGTCATCTTCATGGCCCTCGTTTGGACTCATACTTCCATGTCCTTCATACGCTGAGGGCCCCAGAGCTGAATGCAGTACTCCAGGTGGGGTCTCAAGAGAGCAGATTAGAGGGGAAGAATCACTTCCCTTGACCTGCTGGTCACACTTCTTTTCTTTCAACCCAGATTATGGTTGGCTTACTGGGCTGCAAGTTTACATTGTCGGCTCATGTCAAGCTTCTGGTCTGCTCTTCAGGTCTGCTTTCAATCCATTCTCCACCCACCCTTTATTTGTACATGGGAATTGCCCCAGCCCAGTTGCAGGAAGTTGCACTTGGCCTTGTTAAACCTCATGAGATTTTCACAGGCCAACCTCTAAAGCCTGTCAAGGTCCCTCTGGATGGCATCCCTTCCCTCCAGCATGTCAACTGACTGCACAGCTTGGCATCATTGATAAACTTTCTGAGTGTGCACTCAATTTCACTGTCTATGTTGACAACAAAGATATTAAATAGTTCCTGCCGGTCCAGTGCTGACACCTGAGGAACACTACTCATTACTGGTCTCCACCTGGACATTGAGCCGTTGACTGCAACTCTTTGAATGTGACCATCCAGACGATTTCTCACTCTCTAAATAGTCCATCCATCAGAACCATAATTTGAGATATGACTGAGATTTACATTAGACTATGGCAGGAGTGAATAGGTCCTCTAAAGTTAAAGCAACCACAATAGCAACTGTAAGTTTCATAGGACCAGTGAGAGAATAAACATTTGAGAACTTATGTCTGAAACTCAATGAGGTGTGCCCCAGAAAGAAGTTATCTACTGTTTTATTCCCTGTTCCATAGGCAAGACTCTTCATTAAAGTGTGTAAATATCACATTAAAATGCAATGAAAACAAAGCAACTATCCAAACAACAACAAAAGTAAACGTATAGATTTCAAATTTAAAATAAAGGAAGCAGAATTATTTAACTTCTGAACTGGAGGACATAGCATTGAAATCCACTTCTCCCATAAATCTGTAAATTATCTGAAAAGGGGTTGAATAAAGAGGTAAGATAAATCAAAATAATGTTGAGGCTAGCAGTTAAAATTAATAAATTCAAAAGTCAAATAATTCTGAAAAAAAGTCTATTTGATGAAGACTGAGCAATAAAGGCATAAATTAAGTTCACTAGAAATTTAACATAAGATTAAACACATGAGACAATACAATTCTGGTTTTACCTGTACAGTTATGGACTCTTGAGTTGATTTCTCTGCTCTTAAGAACAGAGAAAATATGATATTGGAATTATAAAGATAGTTTTATAAAAAATGTCAGCTCTGTGCTGACTGGTCATCAAAGCAGCAAAGAGAATTTTATAAGTTATTAGAAACTGAATAAAAGACAATACTGCAAAGTGTTCTTACACCATGGTATAAATCTATGGTATTGAATATAAGCTGAATTTTCAGAGTAGTACTGGAAAAGAATCAGAGAAGGATGATCAAATGGATAGGATGACTTTCACAAGACTGCTGACTGAAGGAGACTTAGACTCATCAGCCTGGAAAAAGGTGACTGAAGGGGATATGATAAAAATCTACAGAATTATGAGTGGCAAGAAGATGAACAATGGTTGATTGTTCAATGTCTTTTTCAATAGATAACCAAACGGCCATTAAGTAAAACCGGAAGGTGGCCAATTCAGATGAACAAAGCAAGAAACAACTTCATTCAGTTTATAATAACTGAGCTTTGCAGAACCTGTAAGATTATTCATGCTCAAAGGGACAAATTAATGGACAAATCCTTTGAAACACATGTAAACTATTTTGGATTCCATGAGTCAAGTACTGGTAAACTAAGATGATTTGGGAAAATATCATATCACGATCATAAACTTTTTACATTTTCTTTACCATGCTCCAAAATAAAGTTATTAGTCTGATTTACTAAAGTCATATCCATGTCAGTATGTATTCTAAACTCAAATCTGCAGCAGACAGATCTCAGCAATGAGCTCTAGAAATTTGCTTTCTCTGGCCTGTGTCATAACATCTTTTCCTTGGAAACGGAAGAGATGATGTAATTTGGAATCCTCATAGGCTATACTGGTAATTAACCCAGTCTCTTGGAATTGATGCATAATCCCCAGGGACTGCTATTATAAATGAAAGCTTTTGTTTCATCAAACACTGTCTGATGAACTTTCAAAGCATGCATAGCAAATGCAACCTTCACAGCTTTATGCACAAACATAAAGGACATTTTCTTGTTTAATGCCAAGTATTTCTAGATGTTCTCTGTCAACCATTGGCAGCTCTGAGTATGAGCAAGCAGCCAACCTTTATGAACCCAAGCATCTGGATCACTAGACTGTTGTTCTCCTGTTTTACATCCAGTAATGGAAACAGACAAACAAACAAACATACAAAAGAAAAAAAAGTTCTGGATGAAGATTTGGGACTGAATATTCTCCCAAGTACATAGGAACAGTCTCTGTATTCCAAGACAGTCTTGGGCCATCTTCTCTCTTTATTTCTGGGATATAAAAAACAGCTAAATGAGATGCACACATTCATTTAAATTTCCAGTCGCAATTTGATGACCAGTTTGTAGCTCTTTGTTGATACGAGAAGACTGCCCTTTTAGCAGAAGTAGCTCTTTCCTTGGTATTTAGTCATCCAATGCATGTATTCCGAAAAATCATAAGACCCTCTGCCATGAATTTTAATTATATTCAATCAAATCCCAGCTTCTGAGTGCATATATCATTTGAAGTAATGAGATTACTGTGGGAATTATGCAGTTACATGGATTGCAAATTTAGGGATTATTATGTTTTTATTATTAGGTTCTATTCCTAATATACTTTATTACATTAAGAGCATTTCTGTAGAGATTTGAGAAGGGAACACTTTTTTCTCTTTATGTTCACTTCCAGGGAATATTTTCTAGATTGTCTGCTTATGGTAACTTCTGGGTTTTGCTTCATTTGACAATTTTAGTCCTCCTAAGGACCTGAAACAATAAATGCAAGAAAGAAATCTTCTTAGATATGTACAGGATGGAAACCCAATTACTTGTCCTGTCTTCATATTTTATTTCTTTAGGGTCATAGAATAATACCTACTGTTACCAGAGAAACAGATAAATATTGCAATATTGACAATAGAGAAAGTTGATGATATCTCATTTACTAAGTGGATGTGCCTATTTAGAGTATATTAATATTTTGATAGTAGATCTTGTGTGGTGTTAAACAAATGCTCTTGCATCAGCCTAGTGCACTCTGAAATGAAACAGATACGTAATAGACTCTCTATATCTCCCTAGTATGCAGCACATTAAGAGTTGTTTAAATCTTCCTTTTCCTGGGAGACGATTCACTGTTCAGGCAAATCACATGTAATTGTTAACAACAGTAAAAACAACAACAAAAGCTTATTGAGCATAAAATAATAATAGTAAAATCAATAGTACAAAAATTTTCTGAAATAGAAGAGAGACATTAGTCCTAACAGCTGTAGAAAATGTTGGAGAATCAGCTAAAACACTTAAAGGTTATGGACTATTTTTCTATTTCACTGTTTAATAAAGGTTTACTTCAGTGGCATATGAGTATGATTTAATTTTCAGACACATCTTTCTGTTGTGAGCCAAAATTCACTGTACCACTGGGCAATAAGCAAATGTAAAGTTTAAAAGGCACAAGGGGACTGAGATAACAAGTTAACATTAGAGGATTCAAGGAGCATGATTATTCATTTTCACAACTGTTTTATGACAGTGTCACCCTTTTTGTGCCAAAGTGAACTGGTTTGAACACATGGCAATTATGAATAAACTATAATTGAGGCAATCCCTTTACAAAATTAAGCACTGGTCCATTCATATAGTTTATTTTATTCAGAAATAAATCATTTTCCTTGGTTATGAATTTTCTTTATTTTTATATATTCATTTGATGGCCAATTTCTTACAAAGATAGTAAACTTAGCCTTCTAATATATTAGATGGCCATCCCCCAGCAATCACTCAGGTTGGAAAAGACCTCTAAGATCATCTACTCCAACTTTTAACCTAGTATTAAAGTCTACCACTAAACCATGCTACTAAGTTCTAAGTCTACACATTTTTTGAAGACCTTCAGGGATGGTGACTCCACCACTTCCCTGGGCAGCACACAACTCCTGTTTAATAATTTCTCCTATTATCCAACCTTAACCTCCCCTGGTGCAACTTGAGGCAATTTCATCTCCACTTAACACATGGTGCTTGGGAGAAAAGCCCAATCCCCACCTCACTACATTGATCAGCTCCAGCTTTATTACAGCTAAAGCATTTAAACTAACATGCCCAATCAATCCTTGTTAATTACTGGGATCACTTACAGATCTCCTTGACTTCACCATGACTTCAAAAAAAATTTAATACCTATCTGACTAAAAGATAAGCTTTTCAATTGTAGTATGGGAAAGAATTTTCTCCAGTGATTTCTCCTCTTCTTGAAGATATGTTGTAGGTCAAGCAGATTTTTCAGTGACTAACTGAATATTAGTGACTCACAGTACCAGTAAACTCAGTATATATGTAAATGTTCAACAAGGCCAAGTGCCAGGTCCTGCACTTGGGGGAAAAAACCCCAAGCAGCACTTCAGTCTGGGAGATGAGTGGTTAGAAAGCTGCCTGGCAGAGAAGGACCTGGGAGTATTGGTTGATAGTTGGCTAAATATGAGCCAGCAGTGTGCTCAGGTGGCCAAGAAGGCCAACAACATCCGGGCTTGTATCAGAAACAGTGTGGCCAGCAGGACCAGGGAAGTGACTGTCCCCCTGTACTCAGCTCTGATGAGACTGCACCTTAAGTACTGTGTTCAGCTTTGGGTCCCTCGCTACAAGAAGGACATGGAGGTGCTTGAGTGAGTCCAGAGAAGGGCAAGGAAGCTGTTGAGGGGTCTGGAGAACAAGTCTTACAAGGAGCGGCTGAGGGAGCTGGGATTGTTCAGCCTGGAGAAAAGGAGGCTCAGGGGTGACCTTATCACTCTCTACAGGTACCTTAAAAGAGGCTGTAGTGAGGTGGGGATTGGTCTATTTTCCCACATGCCTGGTGACAGGATGAGGCGGAATGGGCTAAAGTTGCGCCAGGGGAGGTTTAGGTTGGATATTAGGAAGAACTTCTTTACCGAAAGGGTTGTTAGGCATTGGAATGGGCTGCCCAGGGAAGTGGTTGAGTCACCATCCCTGGAGGTCTTTAAAAGACATTTAGATGTAGCACTTAGTGATGTGGTTTAGTGGAGAACTTGTTAGTGTTAGGTCAGAGGTTGGACTAGGTGATCTTGGAAGTCTCTTCCAACTTAGATGATGCTGTGATTTTGTGATTCTGTGAAACATTCTTGGGCATTGAACTGTGACTATTTACAGAGAAGACCTGCAGGAACAGTATACAGCCTATACATGTCCCACCTAAAACAATTCTGAGTTTTGGTGGTTCAAGCACTCCAGGAATAGTCCTTTACTTGAGAAGATATCAAAGCCAGACAGAGAAATCAAACTACTTGCCTGAGTAGAGTCTAACTGTATATCTAAGCATAATGATAATGAGTGGTATGGTACCTAGCAAAACATCCATAGTCCTTATAACTTGACTTTGCTCATTAGCACTTTAGTTGCAATATGTACCTATAATTTATTTGTATAGAGAAGACATAGTCAGGAGCACAAAAGAGATATTATCTCTATTTTTCTTTCTTATTTTCAGATTAACCCTGGATAAAGTGTTTGAGTGTCTAAAGCAAATGTTTAATGCTTGGCAAGATAGCACCAATTTTTGCAAGAAAGGAGGGGCACATGGATGTCAGCAGCTGAGTAGATGGTATTGAAATTGTAAGGCAAAGAGCAATTTCACCTAGTTATAGACATTTACATTGCTGATATCTGTGCCTGCAATGGTCCTTTTTGCCTCTCTTTATTCAAAAGCTGAGTTAATCTGATCTCCAACAATCATTCACTTTGTAATACCTCTGTTCAGAAGTGATAGTTCTCCATGGGCTAGGAAGGGAGCTTTGGGGTCTTGCTCAAACGCAGATTTCTCTCAACAGCCAGATGGATACCAACTTGATTGCCTTCTCACTGTGGCTTTTCCAAACCTAGTACAAAAAGTTCCTAATAACTCTGGAGTGCTGTGGTGCTGCATGTACAGTGCCAAGAAAAAAAAAAAAAAAAAAAAAAAAAAAAAAAAAAAAAAAA
>NC_048895.1:73738679-73773368 GCF_011077185.1 Oxyura jamaicensis | reverse complement strand
AAAAAAAAAAAAAAAAAAAAAAAAAAAAAAAAAAAAAAAAACCTATAACTTATAACTCACATGAGATTTTTTTTTTTTTCAGTGAATACCACTACTGTTTTATTCATGTATTTTTAAAAATCCCATGATCAATTTTCTAAGTTTTTCAGGCCAGTACAGCACCCCCTTGATGTTTTGGTTCATGTTTTTAAGAATCTGGCCCTAGAGTTTTATGGCTCCTTTATTTTTTTATTGGCAGTCAGAATCACAGCATCAGTTGATGTTTAATTTGAAATTCTCTTGGTTTAAAACCTATTCTAAAGGAAATAATCTTAGAGAATAGGTTCCTTCATAAAGGGTACACTCTGGTACACTTTTTCTGAATATCATTTTGCAATTAATGATTTCTCTCCTTAGGAAAAAGAGTTAGCAACCACGACAAGTTGGCTGATCACTGCAATTATTTGACAGTGATGTTACTTCTAATTATCTTCCCTTTCAGCTGCTAAGTGGGATGCTAGATTTTTATTTTTTATTTTTTTTTGGGGGGGGGGGGATGTGTTTTGTTTGTTTGTTTGTTTTGTTTTGTTTTGTTTTGTTTTGTTTTAATTTCAGTGCACCATTTTCCCTTGCAATTTCTGTATTGTCATTTGTTCAGCTACTTTCAATAATTAATTAATTAATTAATTAATTAACAAGACCATATTTTTTAATCTTGAAAAATAAGCAGGCACACTACAGGGACATGTCTGTAAAGAATTATCCTTCCTTCACTCTGCAACAGAAACTAGGGTTTGGTAGACTTTACCCTTATGAGTCTGCAGCTTTTCAGACCCCACACACAACTCAAAAAGGAAATTCATCCAAGAGATTTGTGCATGCTTCTGGCAGTGCACATTCAGAATGAAATTGTGGTCCTTACCTTTGCAGATTGAAGCCCATGACAATACACCACCAGTCTGCATATTAGCAATATATCCCCATGCTTGCACTTGTTGAGGGTGAAGAGTGGATCTTAATTTCTATAGTGCAGTTTTTCCTTTTGAAATTTTCTGCCAGTTGGGATGTTTTTATTTAACCAAAGGAATTGTCCTCAGCCCTGACAAAAGGTGTAGCCAGCAATTTCCATGCAGAACTGCATTCACTACATTAGAATTATTGCTGCTTTGATTAATGAAGTAATCACTTGGTTTGCAGGAAACAACATGCCCCAGAGAATAGGATCTTACTCAAAGATGTGTTAAGGGGTCTCCTCCAGGATCTGGAAACACAAAGTACCAAGAAAGTATCCTTGTCATTTACTCATGCAATCATAGAATATCCTTAGTTGGAAAGGACCCAAAAGGATGATTGAGTCTAACTCCTGAGTCCCCAAAGGATCACCCCAAAAAAACAGACCATGTGTCTGAGAGCATTGTCCAAACATTTCTTGAACTTCAGCAGGCTTGGTGCCATTTCCCTGGGAAGCCTGTTCCAGTGCCTGACCACCAGTGAATAAACTTTTCCTAGTATCCAGCTTGAACTGCCTCTGTTGCAGCTTCAGGGCGTTTCCTCAAGTCCTATTTCTGGTCACCAGAGAGAAGAGCTTAGTACATGCTTCTCTGCTTCCCCTCATGAGGAAGCTGAAGACTGCAATGAGGTCTCCCCTCAGTCTTTTCTTCAGGCTGAACAAACCAAGTAACTTCAGCAGCTTCTCATACATCTTGCCCTCCAGACCCTTCACCAGCTTTGTAGCCCTCCTTTGGACATCCTCTAACAGTTTATTATCCTGTGGAGCCCAAAAACTTTTTCTTATCCTGTGGAGCCCGAAAACTACAGACAGTATTCAAGACGTGGTTGCACCAGCACAGAGTAGAGCAGGATAATCACTTCCCTCATTCAGCTAGCAATGCTGTGCTTGATTCTATTTTAGCATGGTTTCTGTCCCCGGCTACACAGTGGTCAATGTGTAGCTTAATCATAGGAGTGTAAGCATGTTTTACACATTTTTACATTTGTGACCTATACACAGTTGGGCACAATTACTTAAAATATTAACAGAGTTAAATTTTCCAAGCACTTTTTGGAAACAGAAAGTCTGGTTGTGCTGTTGAAGCTTTTGAGTAAGGGAGTTGGTTCTTCCTCTTTTGTTTCTTTTTTTTTCTTTTTTCTTTTTTTTTTTTTTTCTGTATTCCTAGTACAGTTATTTCTGCCTCATTATTAACAGGCTTTCTAAAATAACAGCTGTTCTTCATCTTCACTGTACTGTTTATAAAAAGAGATATTATGAATGTAATCTTCAGTTTCTGAGGCTCTTGTTGTTCTTCTTTTTAATGCCTTTGCTGATGTGTAACATGGTGTTAATATTTAAAAAAAGTCAATCCAGATACAGGATTGAAGTTGAAACTCTAACAGTTTTAAAAATCAGAAATATACTTTTCTCTCTGACTGCAGACTATAAGAATAAAAGAGTTTTAAGCCTCTCTAATTTTGGACTAAAGCTTTTGAAATAAACATTTGTCTGACAGCGTGGAAAAATAAAGGAAATATATACTCATAGAACACCTAACATGGAATTATTTTTATTTGGACTACATTTTTTATTTATTTATTTTTATTTGGACTATTTATTTGTTTATTTATTTTTATTTGGACTAGAATTCTTCATATTCCACATCTGGTGTGTGGAAAAAAAGGAAGAAAAAAATAAAAAAAGAATGCAAAAAAGTTCTTTGCACAGCTTAATCATAAATGACCACATTTTCGTTTAATGTCATTTGCAGATCTGTGGAGATATTAGAGGGCTTGCGGGTCTCTGATTAGGGTTTAAATGTGACAGAGGGGGGGGAAATTAATAATAATAATAATAATAATAATAATAATAATAATAAAGGAAACTGCCTTGTATCTTGGACTGAAAGGGGCATCTCAAATCAGGCTCAATACATACATATTTTTAAGCATCATTTCTCTACTGAAAGTCTATAAAGCTTCTATCTGAAATCTGAGCAAACACCTACTCGGTTTGAAAACAGCAGAAAAGCCAATAGTTCTTAACTATACCCTGACTTAACTAGACCCTAATCTTCAGGGAACCCAGTGCCTCAGTACTGTGAACATATCTATATTTATATATATAGTTTTTTTTGTTGTTGTTGTTCTTTGTTGTTTTTTTTTTTAAGTAACACATATTACATCTACTTCTTTCAAAGTGAGCACAGTCATAAATCACCAACAATAAATTTTATAGAAACATTCTGAACTGTCACTTCATTCTGTGACTTCTTAACCACTAAGTTTGAATGGAGAAAAAAATAAATACTCAAGAACTAGCTTTTGACCTTTATTTAAATTCCTTAAAGTAAATGTATCATAACTCAAACTTATAATAAAAGTAAAAATTTATACATGTAGCATACCATATCATAACAGAAATATTTACTATACTGTAAAAAAATATTTAACAGCAATGGGTGAGGTTTATCACATGTATAGTCCTTCTTTCTTTTTTCTTTTTCTGGAGAATGTGCATGCTAAAAAATGCTACAATGTTTAAAAAAATGCTACTATGTTTAAAATAAGATCATTATTCCACATTATTGTCTTGTGGAACAAATACTTTGTTTTCTGGGACTCTTCCTTCTATCAGAAGTCAGGTTATGTAATTCAGTACTCGCTCCCTTATTTCTATTAACAACACTTCACAACTCTTCACAGCAAAGGGCAAGGACGCTATGGCTGATATTCTGTGTATGGACAAACACTTATAAAAGTAAATAAAGTCTCCACTGATGACAGATAGCACCTTTTCTGACTATGACAGATAGCCTTTCAGATAATTTCCTATATATCCACTGCAGAAATTCTATTTCATCAGCCTGATAAGGAAAAGTGATAGCAGATAGAAATCTGTGTCAACACAAAGTAAATTAAAAACAGGGGTCTTTCATCTGATAGTATTTTTATATAATGTAATTTCTTTAGCTAATGTTCTGTGTTTTACTTCAAAAGGTTATAGAAAAAGTGAGGGTGATGTATTATAAAGAAAATAAGCAAAGCTGCGCAGAGGGTATAACAAGAAGTGTAACAAAAAGGAGTTGTTTTAGTATGCATTGTAAAACCCTATTTGATGTCACATTCCTCTTGCTCTAGCAAAACGAACAAACAAAAAATAGATATTAAAGAGACAAAATGCTTTCAGATTTATGAAGATCAAAATTGCCTATTTTCGATTAAGCATGATGGCTAAGTGGCAGTAATGTTTGCATACTTCATACTCTTAAGATTTTCCCTCATACTTGTTTTAGACATGTTTTGATTAATTCCATGTGTTTTTATATTCAGGAAGGGAAAAATAGCAAGAATAAAATGAAGTTGAAAATTCTATGAAAATTCATATGAACAGGATTTATTTATCTAATTCTCCATGCTTTATATTCACTCAAAAATCACTCACAGACTCTAACATTGGATCTTCAGTACTGACTCATTCCAGAATATTTTCAGGGATGTATGGTATTTCACATTAAAAAATAAAAAATAATTTTTAAAAAAGTCTGGTTATTAAGTATTTCAAAGGAGACAGAAACTTATTGTTTTGTCACAAATAGAAGTGTGCATCACTGTTTATCTCCAATTGTTTTAGAAAGATGTTTAAGGAGAACATTGCATGCATGCTGTTTGTAAAATCAAGTATTCTGTAGTAATCACCATTGTCTTTAACCTTGAATCAACTAACAAAATACAGTTATAAATACATGTTCTCTCTGAGAATAGGAGAGGCAACACAAGTGAACAGCACAAATGAATACATTAAAAAGATTTTTAAAATAGAGCCCATTATAATAAACTGAAAATCAAAATCTAGTGTTCAGCCTTCATTTGTATGCCATTACTTTTTACTGAATGAAGCCATTCACAAATAACCAAGTTATTTTGCAATAACTTACTTGCAAAAGCTACTGCCTACAATTTATAAAGTATTAATGAAGGGAGGAGAATTCAACAGTGTAATTCACTGTTACATGCAGTGAATTTTTCTGCACAGCAGGATGTTTTAAAGTCAATTAATACATATCTCTTTATTGTGCTTTTTGTGGTTTGGAAAAATATGAGACTGATGAATGTGCAAAAGTTTATCTTTTACATAGTATTAAGGCTATGTTCATGTTATTTGTACTTTTTCATAGAATCATAGAACATCCTGCATTGGAAGGGACCCACAAGGATCATCGTCCAACTCCTGGCCCCGCACAGGTCTACCCCAAAATTCAGGCCATATGACTAAGAGCTTCTTCCGAATGCTTCTTAAACTCCAACAGGCTTGGTGTCATGTCTACGTCCCTGGGGAGCCTGTTCCAGTGTGCAGCCACCCTCTCAGTGAAGAACCTCTTCCTGATATCCAGCTTGAACCTCCCCTGTCTCAGCTTGACACCATTCCCATGGGTCCTATCACCGGTCACTAAAGAGAATTGATCATTGCCTGCATGAGTGCATTCTCCCTCATGAGGGAGCTGTAGATCATGATGAGGTCTCCCCTCAGCCTCCTCTTTTCCAGGCTGAACAGGCCAAGTGACCTCAGCCACTCCTCATAGGTCTTCCACTCTAGACCCTTCACCATCTTTGTAGCCCTTCTCTGGACACTCTCCAATAGTTTCATATGCTTTTTGTACTGTGGTGCCCAGAACTGCACACAGTACTTGAGGTGAGGCCACACCAGTGCAGAGTAGAGCAGGACAGTCACTTCCCTCGACCGACTAGCAATGCTGTACTTTATGCACCCCAGTATACGATTGGCCCCCTGGGCTGCCAGGGCACACTGCTGGCTTATAGTCAACTTGCTGTCAACCACAAGCCCCAGATCCCTCTCTGTGGGGCTGCTCTCCAGCATCTCGATCCCCAGTCTGTACGTACAGCCAGGGTTGCCCCTTCCCAGGTGCAGGATCCAGCACTTGCTTTTCTTAAACTTCATACAGGTGGTGATTGCCCAGCTCTCCAGTCTGTCCAGATCTCTCTGCAAGGCCTTTCCACTCTCAACAGAGTCAACAAGTCCTCCCAGTTTAGTATCATCAGCAAATTTACTGAAGTGCTTCTAGTCCTACATCCAAATCGTTTATGAAAACACTGAAAAGAACTGGCCCCAAAATGGAGCCTGGGAGACCTCACTGGTGACTGTCCGCCAGCCTGATGTACCCCCATTTAACATAACCCTTTGAGCCCTACCTGTCAGACAATTGTTCACCCATCATAAGATGTTTTTATCTAGCTGTATGCTGGACATTTTGTCCAGTAGGATCCTGTGAGAAACTGTATTGAAAACTTTACTGAAATCCAAAAAGATTACTTCAGCTGGCTTCCCTTGATTGACTAGCTGCATGATCTTATCGTAAAAGAAAATCAAATTCATTAAACAGGACCTACCCCTCGTGAACCCATGCTGGCTGTAACCATTCCATAGTGGTATCTGTGACACGATATGTATGTTAAACTCTTGACCCAAAATGACACAAAAATTTGAAAAAAGAGGTAAGCTTTAAATTGCCAATTCAGGAAAGCACTCAAGCACATATATAAATATAATATTAATAAATTTTATACGTGTTACTCAAGCATATATTTAAATATAATCACATATTTGATTCCTACTGATTTTACTATAATTTGCTGAATATGAGGAGGTGCCTACATTACAAAGAGATTTTTGTAAGTTGAGTTTCTGATCTGCAGTCTAATGAATTCAAATAGAACCTTTTTACAAAGCAGAGGTAAAAATAAATAAATAAATAAATCATGGCCAGTGTTATCAAAGTACCTGTATAGAAATGTGCTATTGAACCAAAAAATCACTATAGATATTTAATAAAAGAGTATACTTCCACCAGTAAACTTTCTACAGAAAAGTATTTCATAAAATCTTTATTTTTGGGGGTGATTTTTATGGTGATATTTTTTTAGGAGACAAGTTCTAATCTTATAAAGAAAAAATACAAAATACAAATTACTAAGGTATAAACAGTATCTCCTATAATTTTTAGTAATAAAACAAGTGAAATCCAGAGCTGTGACTGTTTTTCTTAATGAAACTAGGCAACAAAACATCCGGTCATTTTATCTTTCAGAACAAAACCCAGCAATACAGGACAGAATCTAACAATAAAATATGCACAGATGTTTAAGGAAATAGGACTACCCAAAACAAAAGAATAGAATAGAATAGAATAGAATAGAATAGAATAGAATAGAATAGAATAGAATAGAATAGAATAGAATAGAATAGAATAGAATAGAATAGAATAGAATAGAATATCCTGAGTTGGAAGGGACCCTTAAGGATCATCAAGTCCAACTCTCGACACCGCACAGGTCTACCCAAAAGTTCAGACCATGTGCCTAAGTTCACAGTCCAATCTCTTCTTAAATTCAGACAGGCTCGGTGCAGTGACCACTTCCCTGGGGAGCCTGTTCCAGTGTGCAACCACCCTCTCTGTGAAGAACCCCCTCCTGACGTCCAGCCTAAATTTCCCCTGCCTCAGCTTAACCCCGTTCCCGCGGGTCCTGTCACTAGTGTTAATGGAGAAAAGGTCTCCTGCCTCTTGACAACCCCTTACGAGGAAGTTGTAGACTGCGATGAGGTCTCCCCTCAGCCTCCTCTTCTCCAGGCTGAACAGGCCCAGTGACCTCAGCCGTTCCTCGTACGTCTTCCCCTCCAGGCCTTTCACCATCTTCGTAGCCCTCCTCTGGACACTCTCCAACAGTTTCATGTCCTTTTTATACTGTGGTGCCCAGAACTGCACACAGTACTCGAGGTGAGGCCGCACCAGCGCAGAGTAGAGCGGGACAATCACCTCCCTTGACCTACTAGCGATGCCGTGCTTGATGCACCCCAGGATACGATTGGCCCTCCTGGCTGCCAGGGCACACTGCTGGCTCATATTCAACTTGCTGTCTACCACGACCCCCAGATCCCTCTCTTCTAGGCTGCTCTCCAGCGTCTCATCGCCCAGTCTGTACATGCAGCCAGGGTTTCCCCGTCCCAGGTGCAGGACCCGGCACTTGCTCTTATTGAACTTCATGCGGTTGGTGATCGCCCAGCTCTCCAACCTGTCCAGATCCCTCTGCAAGGCCTTTACGCCCTCATTTGAGTCCACAACTCCTCCAAGTTTGGTGTCATCAGCAAACTTGCTCAAAATACCCTCTATTCCTACATCCAGATCATTTATAAAAATATTGAGAAGTACCGGCCCTAAAATGGAGCCTTGAGGGACCCCACTGGTGACCGCCCGCCAGCCTGACGCAGCTCCATTTACCATAACCCTTTGGGCCCTGCCCGTTAGCCAATTGCTCACCCATCGTATGATGTTTTTATTTAGCTGTATGGTGGACATTTTGTCCAGTAGGATCCTATGGGAAACCGTGTCAAAAGCCTTGCTGAAGTCCAAAAAAATCACATCAGCTGGTTTCCCTTGGTCCACCATACGGGTGATCTTATCATAAAAGGAAATCAGGTTAGTTAGGCAGGACCTACCCTTCACAAACCCATGCTGGCTGGGACCAATGACTGCTTTGTCCCCCAGGTGCGCCTCAACAAGTCCGAGAACCAACTTCTCCATGATTTTACCAGGCACTGACGTGAGACTGACAGGCCTGTAATTTCTAGGGTCTTCTTTCTGACCCTTCTTGAAAATTGGCACAACATTTGCCAGCTTCCAGTCTACTGGGACCTCTCCAAATTCCCAGGATCGTTGAAAAATAATTGATAGAGGTTCCGCGATGACATCCGCCAGCTCTTTCAGCACCCGGGGATGAATCCCATCCGGACCCATGGACTTGTAGGGATCCAGGTGGAGTAGCAAATCCCGCACACGTTCAGGGTCAGTTGGGAGTTTGTCATCCCCACCGTCCCGGTCCTCCAGCTCAGGGCACCCTGGGTCCCGAAGCCCATCATCGGCATTGAAGACAGAGGCAAAGAAGGCGTTAAGCGTCTCTGCTTTGCCTACGTCATCGTCTGTGAGGAGACCTTCCCTATCAAGGAGCGGCCCTATGTTTTCTTTAGTTCTCCTTTTTCCATTTACATATCTAAAAAAACCCTTTTTATTTTCTCTCACAGACACAGCCAGCTTCAACTCTAGCTGTGCTTTGGCCACTCGAACTTTCTCCCTACAAACACGAACAGCATCCCTGTATTCTTTCCATGACGCCTGGCCCTCCTTCCAGTAGCGAAACACTCTCTGTTTCCGCCTAATCTCCATTAGAATGTTCCTGGTCAGCCACGCCGGCTTCCTGCCCCGCCTGCCTGACTTGCGATATTTTGGAATTGCCTTATCTTGTGCTTCTAGGAGGCATCGCTTAAAGAGTGACCAGCACTGGTGGACATCGAGGCCTTCAAGAGCAGTTTCCCAGGGGACCTTACTGACTAGTTCCCTGAGCAGCCTGAAGTCCGCTTTCCCCATATCTAGGGATGAGGTTTTGGTGGCACTTTTCCTTCTGTCACCATAAATGTTGAACTCAACCACTTCATGGTCGCTTTCCTTCTGTCACCATAAATGTTGAACTCAACCACTTCATGGTCGCTATGACCGAGGCGGCCACCAATCACCACATCTCCCACCAGACCCTCTCTGTTTTCTAGCAACAGGTCTAGGAGGGCACCTTTCCTAGTTGGCTCCGTTAGCACCTGTACCAAGAAGTTTTCAGTATTTTTAATGCCTGTCACATCTTTAAAAAAAAAAAAAAAAAAATCAATTTTTTTCCTGTATCTTGTTATACTAAAAAATACTCTTATAATAATCCTTTTAAATGATATATATTTTTTTTAATTTTATTTGAACTTAGATAGATTAGAGCAATATTATGTACCATTTTTTTAATAAAAATGGTACATAAAAATGGCAAATACAATGAATAGAATGAAAAGAGATTATTATAAATGCTTATATTAAGATATTGTATATTTAATGAGTTGGATTCTGAAAGACGTGTAATAGTTGAAATTATATAAATGAAGCAGAAATTCTGCCTGCACAAAATTTTTCTTAATACAATCCTATAGGATTCAGCTCTGATAAATTATACAGTATGCATACAAAATAGTCAGTCTAAACTGTGGCATAGAATATGAAAAATGCATCTATTTTGCTGTCATAGTGAGGATATCACTTTTACCTAGACTTTAAAGTGGTTTCTCACTGATGCCATTTTAAATTATAAATTCCATTAAATTGACTGTACACTAAAGAAATCAGGTAAAGTGTTTTAATCAATTCAAGTAAGCCAATTTTTATGTTTGTTTTTTTGGGAGATTGCTGGATATACAAATCTCTGTGGGCATAGTCAGTTATTAGTGTATAGAACTATGGTATTATACTTGTACTTTTTACACAACAAAGTTTTGCATACAGATGAAAATGGTGTTTCACAAAGGTTTTTGCTTCTTCTAAGGGTCAACCAAATGTTCATCACCTCCACAATTTTAGTAATTATGATGATGTCACAGTTGCATGGAAGCAAGTGATTTTACCCAGAATTTAGTCCCCAATACTTTTTGCATATCTGAAGCAAAATAAAGATCCTCCTTATTCTGGGACAGTGGGAGTTTCCACTGTCCCCTTGTCAGCTTAACATACCCCCCACAGTTATGCCTGTGCAATCACTTTTGAATATGCAAGGTTAGTGGAATTTTCCACTGCAAAAACACAACTTTAATTCTTACATAATTGAGGGATTGGATGATGTAGCAAGTCATAGTATATATGACTTTGCTATCTAGGAAATTGTGCTTCACTGTTTTACAAAATGTACATAACCCGGTGCAAGCACCATATAAATCTGCATCTCAAATCCTTTCTTTAGATACTATTACCATTTGTGTAGAAGTCCACATGAATCCAGTATTTTGGTCACTTTTTAGTCACTTTAGTTTGTTGCCAAATAGCTCTTTTATCTTAATATTAATTGTTCTAACAAATATAACAGGACTTACAAAGCAGAGATTTGTGAACCTGGCTTTTTTTTTTTCCTTTTTTCCAACTAAATCTATAGAAAGCAGTTTGAAGCTTCTTTGAAGTCCATTCCTATATGTATCTCCCAACACTCCCCATTTGAAAAGCTAAAGATCTGAAAATGTCCGTACAGTTAACCCACATATAATTGTCAGGCCAGGATGCAAAGAGGGATTTTGATGCACTGAATATTTCCAAACTACAATTAAATTATTTTGGTTATTGTTTCTTTTTTTTTTTTTTTTTTGGTGGTGTAGTATTTTTGTTGTTGTTGTTGTTGTTGTTGTTTGTTTTTCCAGTAATCCAAAGCCTGCTAAATTATTTAGCTCTCCTTAAAAAGAAAAGAGAAAGAAGCTTGCAGATTAATTGCTGAATAGTGTAAACCAGAGAAGAGTTGACCCCTTTCTCACCCTGCCTTTTGTTCTGTCTAGAAAGCTTTTCTGCTGTATAGCTTTTCCTACGTACGGTTGTTTGGATGTATGCAGACAGGTGTAGCAGAGCAAAGAATACAAGAAAAATTGTAATTTTTTTAGCAACTATTTGGGGTAAAAATCCAAGTAGCTTCAATCAATATCTTTCACCTTTATATTGAAGAAAATTTGCTGCTGTTTTTTTTTTTTTTTTTTTTTTTTTTTTTTTTTTTTAACTTTTCTATATTAGGGATGATACTGATTGCTACATACATACCAACAAAGAGATATTGATCAGGACATTCTGGAGACAAAGATAAAATTGCCTTGTGGCTGCAATAATTCTTGTTCTTATCAGGAAAGAATAAATGAAATGTGCACCTTACAGCAAAAAGCATTTCCGGTGTGATTTTGTCATGTTAATTGGCATTCATTCTTCGTCATTTTCAGGAAAGCATATGTCTTTCAACTGGCTGAGGTTCAAGCTTACCATGTCACTACAGACAGCTTAGGTCTTAGATTCTGTCATTTAAGTACCAGAGAAAGCTCAGTATCTCCTCATTCTTTTTATTCCTCACGACTGAAAGAGTAATGTTTCTTGGCCAGGGCTGCATACTGTCAAACTCTCATTAACATTAGAACACAGGCGCTTCCTGACTTGGTTTGCAAATACTGACAACACAGGCAAGAGAAGTATCATACTAGTCAGTATGGATTACAAAGGCAAAAGAAATTGAATACAGCAGGCAACAAGTGTAATCAAATAGCTGTTACTGACTTTCTTGTGTCTCCTGGCAGAAGCCCTCTCCCCTTTTGTTGAAAACAAAATCCCACCATAAGGAAACATGAAGACTACATATATATATTTAATGTTTGTGTTTTTGTTTGTTTGTTTGTTTTTTAAATTATTATTATTATACTGTGTGTAAGGGTTTTCCTTACAGACACCAAAATAAGGATGTCCCCACCTCCTTTCTACACATTTGCACAGTATTTTGTGGAGTTTTAAGGCAATATTATTTTTTTTTTCTGAATAATAGTGTGACCCCCTACATGATATTCCCCTTCAAAGAGAGTAGAAACACAAACATAAAATATTAACAAGAATTAGATGGTTATCATAAACACTAAATGTCAGTTGAACAAATCTTCACGTAACCCATCCTTCTTTCCCTTCTGTTTCACAACTCTTCATTCAGAACTACACACAGAGTCCCCTGCACTGAAGAAAAGCTCTCCCTACCCCCACCCTTCAGAGTGTTTCTCCATGATTAGTTGGATGGACTGCAATAAATGTGAAAAATCATTCATGGTGGCTTTTTTTTTGTAGAAGGGAAAGAAAGAATGGAATTAGGGATGCAAAATTCTACTCACACCTGGGGAATCAGGTGGAAGTGTGGTGGAAGCAGAAGTAAAAAGCAATAACAACAACAACAACCACCTTTTTCACCACCTTTGCCCCTTTCCTTACCTTGCCTAGCCTTGCCTTGCCTTGCCTTGCCTTCCACAAATATTGCATTAAGCATGCTAGGAGAGGGCAGAGGGAGAGAGAAAGAGAGGGAGAGGACGGAGGGGGAACAAAAAGAAAAAGATGATCAAATAAATATAAAATGAATATAGGTCAACTGGAAAACTTCATATTTTCTAATGACTTTTCCATTGCCCTTGGACACTCAGTTAACTTCTCTCTATATTAGTTTTTCACTCTCTGAAGAAGGAATGAAAGCAGTTAAAAATAATTTTATGCCACTGAAAATCTATCAAGTACTTTTTACAATCCAGACTAAAATTTGACTGCATATTTTATATACAAACATATATATATATATTTATATAGTTATATACTTTTTTTTTCCTGGAAAATTTCTGTTAATTGGGTCTGCTTTTCTATTCATATAAATATTCCGGAGCTTCATGCAGGAAATGTTGAAAAACAAATACTGTAAAGTTCATAGGTCATAGTATTATTTCTGAGGTGAAAGGGACATTATTTTACTTCCACATTTGTTGAAAATTACAACCATTTAAATTTCTCACTAACATAAAAATAGAATTGATGTCTGAGAATTTAAATAATGATTTCACTTTTACACCACAGCAGAATGAAATGTTAAATGACTACAACAGCTAATGGAGAAGAGCCTCTCAGCATAATGGCAGAACGTTTAACATGTCTGATAAGGTCAATTTCCACATATCTGATAAGGTCATTCTCTGCTGTCCACTTCTAGTTAAAGCTTTTTTGTTGTTAGTACCATTTCACATTTCATCAGACTAATACCTACAAAGGAGAAAAAAAAAATATTTCCATCATTACATTTATGATAAACAAAGAAAATGTTATTAATGATCATGAAAATGTCTTTTGGTATATCAACAACATTACATAAGAAAGTTATGTGTAAACTTCTTAATAAAATTTTATGGACTGTCAGTGGGACAGAAGCATTATTCAGCTAAATTTTTCCATACTATTTAAAATTTTATTATTATTTTTTTTTGTCTACTTATACTTGTACCTTCCATCTCACCCTTCACTCCAAAGCAGAATAGTGTATTCAAATAGGTCATGCTTAAGATTCTGGAGTGCTGTTTTATTGTCTGCAATAGAAGATAAGGGAATCAGTTTTCCCCCTTTAGTAAGTAAGTTTCTGACATACAGTGCTGAAGTCAGGAGTTACATCACTCACCTGAGAGAAGTCAATATTAGGATTTCCTTTAGAGGTGGAACTGAGGTCCACAGAGGATCATTAACCCAGTTAGTTCTAAGAGCCCAAAATATATCTCTGTGGACATCAAATCTTTTCCAAAACAGAGCCCTCATTCTGGAATGGACCTGAATCTAACTTATTTTTGAATTAGCAGTTCTTCAGAATAAGTTGGAAAAGTGATAAGTGGAGAAATAGCTTTCATAGATCTCCACAGTTTAGGAGTATATTGTATTCCAGTAAACATCCCAAACACATATTAACACCAATAAATAAATATAATAGCACAGATGAAAACGCTGATTTAGTCATAAATTTTGATCTGGTTTTACTTTGTGTGTGACCCCATTAAATCTTTGCATATTTTTATATTTGCTACAGCAATCCCTTCTAATCAGTTTTTTTATTATTAAATGAAGTTTTATAGGACAGTTCTTTAATCTTATCAATAGGCATTTCACTGTACACTTTAATAAATGAGGCTACCTCCTGGTAAGATAAATATTCTAAAAGTTGGATAAGCATTATAAATAAAAATCCTCTATTAGAAATGTGTCTTCCCATTACCAGTGGTGAATGACTGGCACTGACACTCATACTGCATTCATACTGCAGGTTGTATTTGCCACTAATTTTTTCCCCTGTCCACCATATCTCTCTTTCTTGATTTCACACTTGTTCCAGCTAAAGGCAGATAGCCTATGCGAAGAAAGAAATACCCCTTATTATTTCAAACCATTTTGCAGAATCACATTTCGGCATCATATTCTGCTCTATCCCCACAAGTAACAGAAAAAATAAGTAAAATAAACAACTTAGACAATGACAAATAATAAAATGTAAATAATTTACTTTTCTAGTTGTAGCTATTATCCACCATTAATAGCAAGAAACTGGAAACAATCTTTCTCTAGTATAGACTTAAACATTTTATGAAATTATGTTGATAATATTTACTGTGCAATTAACATTTATTTTGATAGTTTGTAAACTGGGTACAGCAGGTCATAGAGCAATTTTTTAATTTATTTACTTACTTATTTGTATAATACAGCCTCTGAATTTACCAACTTTATTCTAAAGTTTATTATATTTGTTTAATTACATGAATCATGCACTCAGTAGTCTGTTATCATGTCACATGCTTTTTTGCTTTTTTTCATGTTCAGCAGCTGAACAAATATAAATATCTTACACAGCAGTGGCCCAGCTCCACAGTCATGTCATGAAGTAGTTTTGAGATGCAGAAGAAATCATGTTCTTTTCTACATAACTATTAACATCTCAAAACTTCTAGTCTCCCCTCTTCACCCCCTACTTTTCACATACATAAACTTCTTGTAACAAAGCTTCTGAAAGCACTTGGTACCATATCACCCTGCCTTGTGTCATCTAATAATTGACTGTATTGCTCTGAAACCAGAATCTGTGATCCTAGGTGGTATTCAGTGTCTGTATACCACATATAGAGAGAAACAATCTGAAGTGATCTGAAGTGTTGGATTTGCAATTATTAGCATTCTGAAAAAAAAAAAAAAAAAAAAAAAAAAAAAAAAAAGAGGTATCTAAGTGGACTTATAAAAAAAACTGTAAAGATGAGACTCTATCCTAAGCTCTTTTCTGATCCAGGGCAGAAGCACTTAATTCAAGGCTGAGAGGCATCTGGAGCCTCTAATCAGGATTTACAGTCAGGGACACGCCCATAAATTGGTGTGTAAGCTGTCTATAAGACAGCAAAGAAGGAGCAGACTATCCTTCATGGTATGGCAAGAAGAAGGGCCTGAAGTGGAGAGATTCCTTGTTGCCTTTGCTTGCCCCAGCAGTTGTAATGATAGCCCAGAAATGGCTAACTAGCACAGATCCATTTCTGTTGGTTCTTGGGAGCAATTTTGATTCCCTCCAGATCTAATGCAACTACTGTTACCACAGAAGCAAACACATTGTTAAGCTACAGTTTATTATGGACTACCAACACTGAATATTCCAACACTGAATTCATTTTCCAATTCCTCTCTGTTTTATCTACTGAAGCTTCTGATTCTTAACTCCTACTTATATATTTTCCCTCACTGCTTTACATAAACATTTTACACCTTCTAGCAGAGCCTCCATTAGAATGATGTCCCATTCTCAGTGAAATATATCTTGCCTTCAGCAAGCAATGGGAGTTACCACATTGGCCTTAAATGAGGATTTCCTTTCTCTTGCTAAGAAATTGCTCATAACAGTCAGCATCAGAAACAGATGACCAAATTACCCCCAGTATTTTGTTTTCTCATCTTTTGGGGGTGTTCATTTTAAGAAAAACAGGATCAGACTTGCACAACAGCAGTTCAAGATTCTCTCTTCTAACTTTTTCTCCCAACTGAAGTTATTACTACTTTCAATACTCTCTAAAAGAGAGGTCTTCCCTTCTATTAAGCTTTCTGCAGCTAGAGGGGAAAAAAAAAAAAAAAAAGAAAAAAAAAAAAAAAAGAGAGAGAGAGAGACAGAGAAAGAAAACAATATTAAGTCCTTCTTCAAACCCTTCATTTTGAGAATACTGTATTTCTTGGTGCAGATGAACCATCTACTAATATGTTTTTTAAATTATCCAAACTCTGAACTTCCTGCTGGTTCATTTCGCTGTATCCTTCTCTTTTCTTTTGTTGTCAGCCACATGGTTCCTTCCATGCTGTTAGACCACCTGTTCAAAAGAATAATAATAATGATACCCCTTACTGTTAAAAATGTAGCATTTCTCCCAAGTTAACAAATTTCCCATTACACTACTTTAAAATTATCTTGGTGCAATTAACATATCCTGATTGATCCCATTGGAAGTATCCAGGCACTATAATGCAACTAGTTAGTCAGCCAAATCACCTGCTCACATTCATGATAGCGTCTAAATTGAATTCCACAGGCACACTCTCTGGCAGAAGACACAGTTTGCTTAGTGTCTGCCAGGAGAAAGCTGTGCTATTATGGAAGTAGCTGCCACATTCCCTGTAACCTGTCAGTGCAAACGGAAAAGCTCTGTTTATTGGGTAGACCACATTCCAGTATCAGAACTCTTTCCTGTAGTAAGAGTTGATTCCAGCAGAGAGATGGTTCAAAAATTAAATTGCTTTCCCTCAAATGCTAATTCTAATGGCTTATATTTTTCTAATTACCCTCACTCTCAAAGCTGCCCCTCCTAACATTAAAATGTTAAAAAGTTGAGAGTGGAAGCACCTTACCCATCCTCTGATATGGGGTTAAGGACATAGACATTCTCCCTTGGTACTTGCATAGTTTAGCAATGCCCAAAGGTTTATTTAGTTGGGGGGAATGGTGATTTTCTTCTGTTTTAGTTCAGTTTTGTGCATGGGATAACTTTGAGTCTGGACCAGGTTTTCTAGAGGCAGAGAGAATTATAATAATCTCTAGCTGTGGGGTGGCATCAGGTGCAGATTCGAGTTCAGTGATGAAAAATACGAATTATGCACTCCTGCAGATTGCTGATTGAAGACTTGGCCAATGATGTAACTGTAAGCATGGAATACAGTTGATTGATCTCTGGATTTGTTTGACATTAGAATGATTGTTAGTTTTTACTAACTACTCATTGATTCCATTTTGTTTGTTTTGAAATACACAGCCAGAAAGAGGCAATTATTGTCCCAAAGAATTGCAAGCTAAATGCATGAAGTAGTATCTGTTCTTTTAATATATATAAAAAAAAATGAGAGATTCAACAATAGATTGTATCTTGGGATTTTTGCAGAAGGTTATGGAAGAAGTACCAGAAGTGACAGAGGGACGAAATGAAGCTAAAATATCTCAGTTTCAATCCACAGGCTTAATCAAGCTCATGCTTTCCTTCCTCTGAGGGTCCTGATTAACAGCACAAAATGATTGATTCCAAGCTACAACTTACTTTGAGGGTACCAGTAATGTAAGCTAAGGCCATCCATGTGAATTTGATTTAAAAAAAAAAAAAAAGACATCCAATCTCATAAAAAATGATCAAAACCAAACAACAATGGGATTGCTTGGGTATACCCACATTCTAATCTCATGGCATAATTATATCCCAAAGATTCCTAGGAAAATAAAATGGCTTCCTGAATAATTCATTTACACTGCTGAAAAGAAGTTCCTTGAAAGTTTACTGGATACTCCCAAGGTATAATTCCAACAAGAAGAGAAACACTATCTAAGTAGACTTCTTAATTTGTGCTATTGCAATCATTATGCACAATTAGAAATTACCAGTGTTCATATTACTAAAAATCTACATTTTAGCATCAGTTAAACTTATCAGCCACTTTTAAAAAATGAGTGCTGTGAAGTTTAGAGGGATTTGAAGTATCTGTACAATGTATCTGTACAAAATGGACAAGGAATAAACTCAGTTATATCAAAAGAAATTGCTCAACATGGCAAGTTCAGTTCTCTAAAGGTCAGTGTTGAAAGTTATGTATGTAAAACAAATCTTGATTATTTTTTTTCCTTTTTTTGTAGGTTTTATGAAAATAATTATAAGGTCAGGCTTTGCTACTAAAGTTGTCACTAATAACTTTTTTAAAAATATATGAAAAGCAGGTAAGGGGTGCTGTCACTGCTGTTTTGTTTTGTTTTTAAGTCAGAGATATATTTTCAAGTTTGGTTAGGAGCAAATACTCATGTGCCAAGTGTATATGAGCAACATGAAACAAAAGGTCAAATTCCACTTATTACTTACTACATTTTCAGTGTGGAAGCCTGTACTCACAATGGAAAGAGGATACAACCTAAAAATGACTTCTGTGGGTGTGGCAAAGCCTTACAAATATAAAATTTAAATACAGTTGTAGAAAAAAAAAAAAAAAAAAAAAAAAAAAAAAAAAAAAAAAAAAAGCCTAGGAATGGTATACTTTCTTTTTGTTGTTGTTGTGGGTAGATTTTTATTTCTTTGCTTTGCTTTGTTTTATAAGACTAGAAGATATTCTCTATGTTAAACACATTTACTATCTTCTGTATGTGCTGCTTCTCCAGAACTACTTATTTACTTCAAATTTCCTATCTTATAGATTATATCCTCTAGTTTTTTGGGGAATTTAGCTTCAGAGAAGCAAGAAAGCCTTTCCCTATTAAAGTTATCATCCCAAGTCATGGTTCTGAAGTTTTTCATTTTGTTACCTAAAAATCTTCTCCATTCAAACACGGATAATTGAAAGCTCCTTAATTTTTCATCAAAACTTAGACTCTTGAGACTCAATAACACTTTCACTGCATCTTCTAAAAGACATTAATATCCTCTCTATAGATCAGTGAGCAATTGTTCACAAAGTTTGTTACCAGAGGACTCCCAATTGCATGATATGTTAACGGCATAATCATCAGCTTAGAATTCTCTTTCCACTGGTACTGACTCAGATTCTATTTGTGTTTCTAATGGATGCTCTGCACAGAATAATCAGTTACAGTCATTTTTTGCCTTACAGAATAAACTCTTTTCCTAATCATTGTATTGAAAGCCTCCAGTATTTCAGATTAGTTTTGAAAACATAAGCAATAGTTTTCTGCAAGTGTATTTTTTTCTGTTGGGAGGGTCTCAGAAAATTTACATTGTAGTCAGAGAGTGTGATTGTTTAGAACACCAAATAATTAATCAATGAAATAAACAATGAAATGAAACTTTTCATAAATATATTTTTTAAAAATATAGATGTTCATCTACTTTATGATGTACAAATAAAGCTGGCAGGACTTGAAATTCAAGCTTATTAATAAGAAAATCTAATCCTTTAGAAAGAAAATAGAAGAGACAATAGGAAATAAGTTGATTTACACAGAGAAGGCAATAAAGTTGAGAGGTTAAGCTCTGCCTTGCACAGCACATGATCCACGTTGCAGGAAATAGATTACATCTGTATACATGTGGATTTCCTTGTACATACGTATATATAAATATATATCAGCTACATTAAAGTGACAATGCAACTAAACTGTAAGTGGTTTTATTGTTGACAAAATATCATTAATCTCTCAACATTCTTTTTCAAATTTTCTCCTGACTTTAACATTAGCTCTAGAAATGTTCTTTTGTTTCCTTTCCTAGAAATTCTTTCCTGTTATCTGATATGTGTTTCTATCAACAGTCTGTCCCTGTTTTAGATGAAACCAACAGCTAGAATCCTGTAAGTCCTCACAGAAGGCTTTTTTGAATATCTATTGAGAGACCATTTCTGCTGTATTTCAATATCGGTGACATGTAGAGAAAAGAAGTTTGAGATCTGGATTTTATGCTGTCTTGAGCACTAACAATGAGTAAGGAAAAGGGCTCTTGGTAAACTTTCAAAATAAACCTTTTCTAATGCTTCTCTGGTAGTCAGTGCAAACAAGGCCTTCCACTTGGTCTGTTTGGCTATAAAATTTGGATGACTCTGTCAGTCATTTCAGTGGAAACATGACAAGAAGAACAGCTGCGGGTATCTCCAGCTATTGTCTGAAGTAACTAGCTTTTTGACATTTCAACCTGTCTTTTCATACCAAAACTCTTTTTTTGGAACTGAATCTGGAAATTAACTGTAAACCACTGTAAAAACTACAGACTGTGTATGCAATGAGCTTTTGAGGAAAAGGCCATAGATGGGAAGCCTATGACTTGCTTGGTAGATGACCCATTCTGACTGTAATTAGAGGCATTTGCAGTTACAGATTCTTAGCAGTAACTTCCCTTCATAGAGGTGAGATAAATAAGAAATGAGCCACATATGAACAGAAAGCCGAATACCTTTTTTTTGTTTCTGTTCTGATTTTTATTTTAATTTCTGTGCACAGTCCCAGAAGCAAAGTGTGATGTCCCTGGCAGTTGTTTACTATGTGTTGCTTCACAGTGACAAGTTGGCAGAACAGTTTAAATGTTTCACTCTGGAACAGAAATAGTTGAAGCCAAACATAGCCTAACACTGAGTAAAGGAATTGCATAGAAAAAGATTATTTATTTTAACTATTTATTTATTCATTTTATTAATTTTATTTGTTAACAGTTTGCACTACATCACATAGCAATAATTAAACAATTCTTTGAGCTTTTGACCCACAAACTAAGTGTGTTGCTGGTCGTTCTCTGGATATTACTACAGATGAGTAATTTTTTATGCTTCTTTCCCCTCTGGTTCAAATGTCTTGACAGCAGACATAAGTGGGATTCATATGATGCAAAGTAATCATTAGGGCTGGCCAGTCTCTTTACCATTCTTGGAAACAATGGGCACTTTCAGGGCACAGTTCTTATTCCCAAGGAGTCATCTAAAACAGGCCAAATGATTCAAGAATTTAAAGTCTTTATTTCTCCCCACTAACAGTAAGGGGCATTTAGAAGATTAATTCAGAGGTGGATATCTTTGTAGATGTCTTTGCTATAGGCACCTAGCAATCAGTGAAATAAATCAACCTTCACAGACAGGTCTGATATCTAAAATTGTCTTAATTTATGCATACCTCAGAGTATGCCATAAAAATAGTATGGTCGCAGGTTTGTCTGAAAATACAGTACTTTTTCTATAGTACTTGCAATTCATGGAAACAATAATAATGATGGATACACTAGAAAGCACAAGCAGAAGAAAGAATGGAACATACTACTATGATTCAATAATGTATTGACCACTGCATGAAGGAATGCAACTTATATAGCTTTGATGGATGGACACATCCTGGAACATAGTAAAAGGCAAAGCTATATTTATCATTCTCTATCTCTGCTCAAGTATTTGTTTTCCAGAGATCTCAAAGCCAAATACAAACAATAGAACTGTCATGCTTTTAATTATATAGAGACAAACTGAAGTGTAGAAAAAGGAAGATATGTTACAAATATTACTTATTAACCTAATGATAGAGCTGGTATGAAATTTTCCTTAGTCACATTCCAAATCATATTGTATTTTTATAGTCTTTCAATTTTGTAAAGTCTTTCACATAGAAAAGAAAAAGAACATGGAGAATGGCAATGCATGTATATAACTACTTCAAGGTGCTTATACATTTTGTCACTCACAATACTGATGAACTAGTTTCGTTGACATTATCAGAAGAATAGGTTTTGTCTGAAATGCATTCTTCCTTTACAGATTGTCCTGGTTTCAGTTAGGACAGAGTTATTTTTCCTCCTACTAGCTGGTAGGGTGCTATGTTTTGGATTGGGATGAGAAGAGTGCTGATAACATGCTGATGTTTTAATTGCTGCAGAGCAGTGCTTACACTAAGCCAAGGACTTTTCAGCTTCTTGCTCTGTCCTGCCAGCAGGCAGGCTGGGGGTGCAGCAAGAGCTGGGAGGGGACAGACCCAGGACAGCTGACCCAAACTGGCCAAAGGGGTATTCCATACCATCTGATGTCATGCTAAACAATATCTAGGGGTGGCTAGCCAGGGTGGGGGGGCCAGCTGCTCCAGGATAGACTGGGCATCAGTCAGCAGGTGGTGAGCAATTGCATTGTGCATCACTTGTTTTGTACACACTATTACTATTATTACTATTATTATTATTATCTCCTATTTTAATAAACTGTCTTTATCTGAACTCACAGGCTTCACTTTCCCAATTCTCTCCCCCATCCCAGAGAGGGAGGGTGAGCGAACCCTCCGAGGGAGGGTGTGGTGTTTAGCTGCCGGTCAGGTTAAACCACAACAGTCCTTTTGGAAGGGCCTACCAGCTACTAGGAGGAAAAATAACTCTGTCCTAACTGAAACCAGGATAATATAAAACAGTTTCACAGAGTTACTAAATGTTAATGCTTGCTTGTTTCAGTCTTTAAAAAGGCCCTTCTGAAATCCATATTCAGTCTTTATCATCTCCAGTTCTCACTGTCTTTTAAAATCACAGTGATGTGAAATAGTATACTGGCATGTCTGTATGAATGGTTATGTTCCACATTTACAACAAGTGATTGTATTGGCAGAGATGTGTAAACAGATCCTTGTGTAATTGTCAAACAGATTCTGAAGCACACTATTTCTTCCCTTTTGCATTTACATGTATTTAAATTTTCTTTCTTCTATGGAACAGAAATCGAATAGAATAGTGATACATGTAATACAACTAATTCAGTATTACAGAAACTAAGTTGCATACTGAACTCCAAAAAAAAAAAAAAAAAAAAAAAAAAAAAAAACTGTAAATATGGCTTTAAAAAAAATCACTGTAATATAATAGATATTGAAGATATTGAAGCCTTGATTTTTTTTTTCTTTTTTTTTGTGAACTTCCACATACTGTCATATGAGAGTGGATAAAAATAGAAGATTTATATGTGTATAAAAATAAAGAAATAAAGAGGGATTTACATAAATTGTTAATTGATAAGGTAGAAAGGAATTCTTCAAACTGTGTTATGTGAAGACTTTCAGCACAGACTGCCACTTGAGAAGCAGCATTAGTTACATTAGCAGGGGACTGATGAATTGAGCTATGCCTAGATGATCCTGGCAGGCAATCCACACCCCATGTGGCAGAGAAGACAGTATGTGTGCAGGTCCCTGCCATGCTAACGTGGGAGGAAATACTTTTCTGAACCCACATATAATGATTGCTTTGTCCTGAGTACATCACCAGGCACCAAAGATGGAGGATACCACACAGCAATAACAACAGCAGAAAGAAAATAACAACATAAAAAGCAAAAGATGCAAAAATTTACAGCAGGGAAAAAGTCTTTCCTGATCCTCAGAAGCAACTAACTGAAAGCCATTATAATGTTAGTTGTTGTTTTCCTACAGTCACTACTGTTCTGGGCCTGCCAAAGGCATTCTAGGCAATCTTGTCACCCCCCCTACTCATTAAAAAAGATGACAGACAGTTTATGGATTCATAAATTCAGCTAAAAAATACATGGGTAGACTGCAGGAAGCAAGAAAAGTAAGGTGGCCGTGCTTAGTGATTTTTCTACTGCAAAACTGAAACTAAATTTTGTGAGTCACAAAAAATGCATGATTATGAAGAAAGAGTGGTGACATTCTTTCTGTTAAAGGAGATATGAAATGTTTTCATGACAAGATTTTTAAAAATTCCCACAATAAAACTGAACTATCCTGATTACAGCAAACAAAACTATGCTGAAATTTTCCCCTAACAAGACATACCATATCTGCACATCTATAGCTTGTCTGTTCAAAATAAGTAAATAAAAAAGATTTTTAAAAACCCAAAAAACAGTGAGTGAACAGATAAATCAAAGAAAATTTATCCTTTGTCTTTTTGTAAGATGCCCATGTTAATTTCACTACCCTTAATTTCTACCTCAAAAATCATTCTAACTTGCATTATCCTGTCTTTTTGTAAGATGCCCATGTTAATTTCACTACCCTTAGTTTCTACCTCAAAAATCATTCTAACTTGCATTATCCTGTCTCTGATTTTTTTTTCGAACTCCAGATTATATTAGAATGAGTGTTATCTAAATGTTTACTTTCAAGTAGGTATGTTTTTGAAGAGATGTAGTTAATAAGAGGTTCAAATTAATTAGATATATTTTTTCTTGATTTCATTGCATTATAATCATGAATCTATTGAATATTTTTGCACCTTATTATGCATAGAATTTCCCTATATGTATCATACATCATGCACGCTTTACAGCAAGCTACAATTCACCTAGGAAAACCACAACAGCTAAAAAATAACTTGAACAACTTAAGAAGAATAGGTCTGTTTATTTCCAGACTTTAGTGTTCTAAAACTCTCATAACTATTACATGCTTTACTGAATATGCCATCATTAATGGTGAAACAAGAGAAAATGTAGTTAGGTGTTAGTGGACCCCCATTCATCAAAGATTATTAATTAACACATATAGCTGAGTAAGTTCTTTTGTTTAACAGTGCCCATTCTCTTAACTCCAGTATATCAATTTGTTTGGAAATGTGATGAAAAAGCATAGCAGTCTATTAATTGAATATAAATCAAAAATAAATGAATATTTTCAGGGCACTTTTTTAACGCAAAGACAGTTTTTAAATTTCTCAAAAAAGTAGATAATAAAAAAGCTTACTTAAATGTCTTGTGCCAAGAGTTATGAATATCCATCAGGAGAGGAGTTTGTCATGATAGCAAGTAAAAACCCTGCATTTTTGTGGAAGCATGGATCATCTAGATCAATGCTGTGTTGTGGTAGGATTTTCACCAGCAATGAATCAGGTCAGATACATCTTTGTCTAACCAGTAATCTCCAGGGACAGTCTTTCACAAGACTTTTGCTGTCCCAGTCTTCAATCTGTTGAAAAATACAGGCTCTGGTTATTTCACAAGGTATTCACCATCCAACAAACATGCCTCATCAGCATAGCCAGAAATTTCATCATGTAAGGTAGTCATGTTGGTCATGCATGATCTGATTATGTTTTTACTGTTCAGGTAACTCAAATTGGCTTTCAAGGAGACATGTTACATGAACTCTCCATAAAATGAGTGGGGACCAACTGGCTCCAGTTCTGAGTCCCACTACTTACTAAAAACAGATATTTGCCCACTAGCAGATACCCACAAGTCTGAAATCCACATGATGGATACCTTCCTGGCTGCCTCTCTCTCACACCCTCTAGTAGGGTGACTACCTCAGCCCATTTGAGAAGGTATGCTCTGATATGATCACCTTAGTGTCTGGTGAAGGAGTTGCAAGAAACATCAAGCAAACTTCTCTGCACTAAGGAAAATGATGAAAAGGGAAACAGGCTCTCTGCAGAGACTCTGCAACAGCAAGACTTTTAATTTCTCTGAGGATGAGATGTGTGATATGGGCAAGGCAACACAGCCACAACTTTGCAACACAAAGTCCCAAAAGTGAAGGGAAGTTATAAGATTCCAGCTACAAACAGAAGTCTCCATCTCCACCTACAGCTCTTCCCTTGGAGTATAGGTCCAGGACCTGGCAACAGAAACAGAAGAGAAAGTTCTCAGGGAAAGGTTTGGGTGTAGACATCTCACATTTTAATGTTATGAACATGCCTATCAAGAAGAGATAGCTGTTGGCAAGTCCTGCAATATGGGGCAAAAGGATTCTTCTCCTGACAGAACATTTTTCCCAACAGTTTTTCTGTTCTCTCAAACACTAATTATTTGGTGCTGTACAAAGATTGACATGGCTTATCTGATCTTCTGGTTATTAGCTCCACTTACTCATCAGTATGGGCACCATGCCAAGGTAATAACTTGAGTAGATCAAAGGATAACCATAAGGATTTAAGGACAAGAGTGAAGGGATTAGAAACTTCTCCTTAATTCTTCTAGATGGAAAAGGAGACTCTCAACAGATGCTTCTGGTAGATCAACATTTGTCTTTACAGATGGTAGTACCAGCAACACCTTTCTTCAACCTAGATTTTCATTTGAGGATGAAGGATTCTTAGAATGAGATGTAACTCACTTAACTAAAAGAAAAGAGAACACATTTTTTATCAGGCCTGTAACCATGGTGAAAGGGAGCTTTAAGTATACTGGTTCATGAGGAACAAAATCCAAAATTAAGAGAGAAAAACCTGCAAATGGAGGAGATATGTAGAGCAGAAAATCACTGGAGGCTTTCACACTCTCACTTAGAATAGAGGGTATCCTAAGACATTCCTCAAGAGGTTAAATACTAATATGAGTAACCAAGGCAGTAAACAAGGAGAATTTGAAGTTTGTTCACAGTCACAGGTCTGTGACATTGCAGGATTCTCGGGAGCTAAGAGGGTTAGTATGAAGGACAGGGACACAGTCACAGACAGTTACAGGCTGTGTAAAGGAGTGGAAGGAGAGGAGAAATCTTATGGTGAGGTGACTTTTGACTGTTCAGAGCTACTGTATTAGAGAAATGTTTGTTGAGAGTCTCTGGGTCAAGGAAAAACATCAGAGGGGAATAATGGATATTGTCAGAAAGCTGTTAAAGACTACTGGTCCAAAAAGAGGCCATGCTTTCCCCAGATTAATAGAGTGTTCTTGTTCTTTCACTCATAGGCATTTTTGCAAGCTGCAACTTCTGCTGAAGATCAACATGGAATTATAAAAACAGTGCAGGAGGTTCCTAGACTGTGTTGATTTTCTAAATAAATGATTAAGGCAGCAACCAGGAGTAGTGGAGGGAAACTTTTGATGAGCTATAGCTGTAGACAATTGCATAAGTCTCATTCTCAATGAGTAAATTAATCTGACATATGGCAGGACATTAAGCTACAGTAACATAGTCAGTATAGTACAGATATCTACTAGCCAAAAAAAAAAAAAAAAAAAAAAAAAAAATCCTAGGTGTCATGTAATATCAGTGAGATTCTAAGCGATATACAACATAATACATATCATTTCCACTATTTGCAGGAAAATAGAGGTTAAATTATAATATTAGTCTAATGTCATAAAATAATTTCAGCATGGTCATGAAAATCAATCTTCGAAATTACAAAAGTCTGGATGGGATTTTTTTCCAATATCACCAGATTTTACTTTACAGCACTGAATCAGCTACTAAAACATTTTATAGAGAAATCATGCAGAGAAATGACATTACACAAAATAATGTGATGGTTGCTCATACCTCAATTTAACTAATGGCAATATAAACATATTTATAGGCACTGTATTTCCCTAACAATTAATTAGAAATGCTTTCAGCTGATCCAAGTAGATGGGTTTACCAACATACACACAACTAATCAGAAATGGGTAGAATATTTTACAAATGATTCCTGCACTATCAAGGATTTGGAGATGAAGACACCTACATGAATGTAATTGTGCTATCAAAGGTACTTTTATATCTCAGCCTAAGCATCCAAACCGAGAAATTGTTCAAACACTGTTCAGATATTCAGATAGCTGACCAGTATTTTCTTCCTAAACTCTCATCAAATCTCAGTATTTAGGTCTTTATATAAGTTAAACTAAAATATAGACAAAGGAAAACAGATTAATTTGTATGCCTTCATTTTCTTGGTTTATATCTGACATTAAAAAAAAAAAAAAAAAAAAAAGTTGTTGTTAAAAAATATATATATCCTAAGAAATGATATGATGTTTTTAGATTCTATACAGCTTCTCTGTGTTTTTTGTTATTGTTGTTGTTGTTTTGGTTGGTTGGTTGGTTGGTTTGGTTTGGATGGTTTTGTTTGTTTTTGTGTTTGTTTGTTTGTTTTTTTTTTCCTTTGAATGTGTTGAATTGCTTTAACTAGCTGTATCCTTCATTCATATGAGTAAAATGTAAAGAAGCAAGGTAGTAACTTGAGCCATTAACTTTCAAAATAAATAGTGGTATTGTGGGGTTTTAATTCTGTTTCATTTTTAGATTTTAAAGATTGGTTGTTTTATTTTTAAGTTTCTTTATCATGATTGCACTATCACATACATCCGACCACGGACCATTAAAAACTGAAATACTTTTTTTGCCATTCGTATTTCAAAGGGAGAAGCCGTAGTCTTTCTCCATTACTTAAATGGACTATTTTAGGCTAATTTCATGTCAGATATCAAATTTTCATTGTAAATGAATAATAAACAAACATTCACATTTTGCACAGAAAACAATCAAGGGAACAATTCCACTAATGCAGTCAGTAAAATAAATAGTTTTTATCTTGATAACAAATTATCTCCCTAATCAACAACTTCAGTTATATGTTGTTCTATTGTTTTAATAATAATAATAATAATAATATGAGTACATTTTATTTTAAACACTGGAAAAAAAATGAAAATATCCACTGTTTTTCACATTATAGAATATGGAAGCTACTGATCTTTTCTTATGTTTTTTAACCAGCGCACAGCTGGTTATCATCTTGAATGAAGAAAATGAGGATCAAATGGCTTTGGCAAGTGATTAAAATCTAAGGGGAAGCAGTGATCATATGAAACATTTGTTGTTAGTAAGTGGTAATGTTATGTATCTACAGCAAAATAAGGAAAGGACAAGAATCTCTTCCCAGTTTGCCACTTTGGCCTCTCTTCTGAATGATGGTTGTTCTGGGATTTACTTCAATGAAACCGACTTGCAGGATTTAGCACATTCACAGCCTTTTAAGTTTTCATTGACCTCTCCACCATAGCAACTACTCTTTCACCAAAATACTTTCATTCCTCAATATTTATACCTGGTCCTTTGTCCCTGGTCCTCTTAGGTGCTCATACATTTTCTCTGTTTTTTAACTAGAAAGGACTTGCAAAGCCAAGGATGAACGTTTTATACCTACATGTGTCACCATGCTTGCAAGAGAAAGGAAAAACAGAGGGACAGGGACATCTGCCTCTAGTTTTCAGCATGAAGGCAGTGAAAGTGAATTTTACTTAAGAAATAACAGGAAGAGAGATGTAGATTTTATTGAAGAAAAAAAAAAAAAAAAAAAAAAAAAAAAGAGCTTTAAGAGAGCTACGGTTTAGAAGTATAACATTATCAAAGCTGATCTAAGACTCCTCTGACAAAAAGTGTATCTAGTTACAAATGAGAGCTGAATGGAACTTTCCTGTCATTCTGTGCAGCTCAGTTTCAGCAGATGTGAATTTGGAGTGGGGGAAGAAAGCTATTCTCAGAGTGATGATAGCAAACTGTTTCATACATGAAGTACTACAACAATTAAATTTCAACAGAAAAGATTCTAATTTGAGCAAAAATTGTTTAAATGGAAAGAAACTTTCCAGCAGCAAGATTTTCCGAGATAAACCAAGCAGACAGGTTGGGCAACAGCTTGCTGCCCAGTATATATGCTCAGCTAACTAGCTTGGCTGTAGGACATCTGACTGGAACTTGGCCAGTTTGACAGGGACTTAGTGAGTAAGAGTGGAGACTGGGGTAGCTCCAGTTTTCATTTTTCATGAAGTGTGAAGAAAGGCACCACAAGAGAGTACAAAATGAAGTGAAACAGTAGCAAGTATCAAAGTATCAAATTATAGTGAAATGTAAATAGTATTTTGATTAGCTGTCTGACCCTATCTGTTAAAAATGGTTTTATTACACCCAATTACAATTTCACAGAATCACAGAATCATCTAGGTTGGAAGAGACTTCCAGGTTAACAAGGTTCATCTCACAAGTGATTATATATATAAGAGCAGCTACCTGATCTCTGACAAACAACAACTTACTGCATATTTTAATAAGCAACAGGTTCATAGAGTTTGTTTTGCTATTCACCAAAAATAACCCAAATCTCATGTTCTTGAAGCTCAAAGAACAAAAACAAGCAAACCAATAACCAAAAATAATTTTTTATATATATTTCAATGATTGCAGTGATTCCAATACTGAGTAATGGTTTAATAGTCATCATCAGATGTTCTTCCTTTCTATCTTGGTTCTCAACGTAATTGCATATTATCAGAGTTTTTTTATCATTAAATAACACTTATTTACGTGTCTCAGAAACACCCACAACTAAGAGGTATGAATAATCACTATCCATTTAATCCTTGTTTTACACCTTCATTTAAATTCCCACTAAAAGCATTTCATTCTTCAGCTTGGAGTCAGCAAAATAATACTTAAAAGGAGAAAAGCCATATGCAAGAAGCTGACTGGCCTGTATGCGAACCAGATGAATCCCTACACATTGTATCTCATTGAGTATAATCTTGGTAGAAATAGATTGTACACAGGGATTTCAATAAAGTGGGTGGTCCTCTGGGCAAGTGAACTGTATTTATTCTGATGATGAAGAACAGAATTACAATTTTCTCCAGAAACTGACAATGAAAAAAACTCTTTAAGATACTTATCAAAATGATAGGGGAAAAAAAATGGGAAAAGGAAACACTTTATGTCTTGCTGAGTGAGGATATACACTTTCAAGTTTAATTAAATTTGAGTTTGTGAAAAAAAAAAAAGATTTGAAGCGAATTTCAAATTATATGATATAAACAAGTGATAAGAAAAGTTTTTTAACTTTTAAAAATTTTAAATATCCCTTTAAATTAATGTATACACTTTATAAAAGATTATAATATATCTCAAAGATTTTTTTAGATTTTATTTAATAAAGGTCTATCAACATTTTACCAAATATTCAAGGGAATAAAATTAGAACCCATACGAAAAAGCAGGATGAAACGTTTCTTAATTTTATTTAATTTTGTGACTTGTTCTAATAAATGTTCCATATTTAGAAAGACATTCACTTTTAATTTATGAATTATAAAGCATGGAGTATTTATTGTATCCCAAACAGAATCATTAAAATAATCTCCAGAAAGTATTTTATTTATGTTCTGGAATTAGTAGCTTCACATTCTAGTTAAGATTCTGTTACACCTTTGTATTTCAGTTTACAAGTATTTTAACATGTGCAGATGCAAGCAGTTATTCCCATTATGAGATGCTCCTGTCCAGATGGTGGGAAGCAGTCCTAGGAGGGGTCTGTCAAACAGAATAATGCTGTAACTAGCATTTTCCATAAAATTACATTATAATACACTAATTATTGCTACTACTGCCTACAATTCTTTGCTAACAAAATTCTAAAACCGAGTCCTTTCATGGTCGTGAAAATCAAATTAAAAGATTGACATCACATTTAGACTCTTAAAATACCAATATAAAGTATTTTCTTCTAAAATTCTTGCTATTGAATTTTTTGTTGATGATTTATACCAACATCTCACAAACCTTCTCAATATTTCTAAAACTCTTCAATAGAACTGAAGTATTCATACACTTGGAAAGAAATGTATAACTCAAGAGAATACTTATTACACATTCCACTAATTAGTATTGGCAAAGAAAGTATTATGCACTGCCATCTAGCTCAGCAAAAAAGATGTTTATTAAACACTGCTTCCTCTCCATCAAAGGCTAGTAACAAAAGTCTTCCTCTCTCTTAAGCGTCCATTTACTAAACAAGAGCTCTACTTTGGTCCCATTTCTGCAGTTTGGCCCATACTTAGACATGTAAATATTATGGACAGTATTCATGGGCTTCCATATATTCTGGGATAAAGTGCTTATTAAGCTTATTAAAGAGCTAATAAGAAAACATTTTTTAGCAAAGGGAGAGGGGAGGTTGGGGGGGGGGGAATAGTAAGCATTGTAAAAATTTAATCATATTATTTTAATATTTCTAAAAGGAAAAGATATAAACTTGGGGGCTTAGACTTAACTTTACTTCAAAATGTCATTTATCAAATCCAAGAAGGGATCAACATGGAGACATCATTTCCATCATCCTCTTTCTATTCCATTTTCAGAACTAATGATTGTTAATTCTATTTTTAGAATGCAGAATTTACCAATAAAAAAAAAATACTTATTCTAATTCATGAAAAATTTAACATATTTTCTTTACAGATTAAGATTTTTTTTGTATTATTTTAAAAACTACTAGAGAATAAATGAAATGCTTGTTCTAATGTAACATCCAGAATGGACCTTTGATATTAAAGTCTTTAAAACAACATCCTGTCTGCAAAATCTAAAAAGAATAATGTATTCTTATGTAGTGTAGTCTGTAATTCTGTGATTTGCTAAAAGAATTACACCATGTAGATACTAAATGCCCACTGTGGCCCCCTACTATCATTATCTATGGAAAAGTTAAAAAAATTATTCCAACATAGATATAACCTCATGGTTTATCTGGACAGGATCTACATAGAGAGAAGTGTATCTCCCTTAAAAAAGAAATGGTTGCTGTGTTGAGGGGTGTTGCAGAAGATTCCTTTTTAAACTGAAGTTTTTATGTAAAAATTTACAAGGTGGGAAATGAAAATAAGGAACATCTCAATATACTTCAAGATCAGATATAGTAGATGAGATGGAGTCTTGAACCCAAAGAAATAAAGGGACTTGTGAGAGTCCGTGAATTTTCAGAGGCAATAGTTTTACTAATGAATTTTCAACTAAATTGCAAAAACAGATGTTATCTGTAGGACCCCAGGACACTGGAAGTCAATTGTAATCATAGGGCATATAGAGCAAGTACCAACTCTAAATGAGTTTCTTCTTTACCTACCTCTGTGTTAGAGTTTATGTTTGACGAGATTATCTGCAAGGGAAATGATACACAATTGCCACCATCAGCTTTTAAGCAATAATTACACTGTGTTAATTATTACGGACTCTAGAGACTGATCACTCCAGTTTTTGAAGTTTGGATGTTTTGTTTGTTTGTTTGTTTGTTTTTCATGTGAACAATAAGATGTAAAGAAAGATGCAATGAAAACAAACAAACAACAAAAACAAAACAAAACAAAACAAGCAAACAAAAACACTATGAAAGAACCAGCTCCCTCAGTTGGAAAAAATTCAAGCATGAAATAATTTTAAAGATCCTGTACAATCTAACTTGATAGTGTACAATGTATAAAAACTAGTGCTACTTATGATGTATGGTCTTTCATTCAACGGTTGCAAGTCTCTTTCTGACTTGTGGTAATCAGACATTTCTCATCAAACATTTGTCATTCAGTATTTGCACTGTAGTCAGTACTTCGGAAAAGCTTGCAAAAGATACTTCAATCCATGCCTTTAGAATATACTCCAGCATGCCTTCATTTCACCCCTTCAGTTGCCACGGTTCTGGAAATACAGAGTTATAAAAGACAAAAGTCTAAATAAAAAGAGAAGTGCATGTAAATTAGAAGCAGAATAAAAAATATCAGATTTATCAGATTCTCAAAACAAATAACAGAAATGTAATTTATGCCACACCTAATCTTAAGAGAGGCAAACATTAATCAAGATTATTGGTACTGATTCAAAACTATCACAAAAACAACCACAGGCAAGGATCCTGCTGTGTTAGAGACTTCAATGAAACAGGACAGACAAATTATCTTATTCACTATGCTTGACAAGTATAAGCAATGATGAAGTGAGTGGAAGTCAAAAATGAGACAATTCTCCAAAGTATCTTAAATTCCAGCTCCAGCACACTACTTACACAATTGTTTCCCCTCTTATTTTGGGCTTTATGTTAAAAGTTACTGATACGGTGTTACAGATTTCAGAGGTGTTCTTGCAAGTGCTAATAGGTAGTTCATATTATATAGCAAAGGCTTCTTTTTCTCTTTTTCATTCTCTCTTTGTTTACAAAGTAAATAGAATGCTTGTTTGTTTCCTGATTCTTTTGGTAGATACTATGTTAGCAGACCCATATTTAATTGTGTTCCATTGTGTCTCCTTCATCCATTATTTTTAATCTGTTTTATATAGCAGCCATGGAGATATTTGCAGTGATGAATGAGTGAGGGCCTTCAGAAGTAGCTAGTGTTTATGTTCCAGTTCTACCTGTGCTTCTAATTTGGCTCCCTGTAGTGGCAATTGCTCCCTTTTATTCTTTTTTATTGTCTTGTCTTCTGTCCTCTTCCATTCTAACCTATCCTGTTCAGTTACTTAAATTCTGTGGTTATGTATAAATAAATAACTGCTACCAGGATCTTTTGTTCTTGTTGATCTCATTAACAACTATATTTCTATGTGCCACTCCTAGGAGTTAACCTTAATCCAGTTCATTACCTATCATCTACACAAGTTTGAAGCAAATGACTTTAAATTTCTTTTAATGTTTTCAACATTAATTCTAGCATATATCAGGTAAGAACTGACACTCTAATTCTAATCTGCCACATTGAAGAAGTTTAAGTAAATTACATGGTTGGAGAAAAGTTTGACTATTCCTTTTTTTTTTTTTTTTTTTTTTTTTTTTTTTAA
>NC_048895.1:73643168-73738579 GCF_011077185.1 Oxyura jamaicensis | reverse complement strand
AAAGTTTGACTTTTCCTTTTTTTTTTTTTTTTTTTTTTTTTTTTTTTTAACATATCTCTCCAAACAATCTCCAAAAACACAGCTAAACAATTTAGAGATCTAAATTATATGTTATCAGTAATTTTGGCATGAGATATCACTTAGTAATGTGAATTTAAAGATCCAGTATATTTAAGAAAATGATTTATTTTCTATATTCTGTTTTAAAAAGAAAAATACATATTAAAGATACAGTTATTAAAAAAAAATCCAAAAAAAAAAAAAAATGTCTAAAAATCCAGAAAGGTCAAAAATGTGAGGTGAGTCAGTAAAGCTGCATTGTAGCATCAGAGTATCTTAATTTTATAGAATTTGCAAAGCATAAGCATATTAAGTACTCCAAAAATAGGAAAATGCCACCAAAAAGTAAGACATTTTCCCAGAGTAAGAAACCATGAATGTCACAATTAAAGTGATCTATAATAACCCACTTCCACATTAATGGTTTTGTTTTTTCCCTCCATTTCAATATTATTATCAATTTATTAATTACTGCAAATTCATTATTTATATTGTTCCCATGCTATTTTTCCATTTAATAATAATAATAATAATAATAGTGACCAGAAATAATAAGCTACATGAGACACTGGTAACTTGAAAAATGAAAGTGAAATTGCTCCAAGCTTCAAGATTGTTTTCTTACCAAAGATTTCTCTGTTTGAGATATGGAACTACATAATTTGCTTCTATGGACACAAATAATTGCTTTTCTAAATGTAAGTCTAGTTTACTTTTCTACTAGAATGTTCAAAAACAAATGTACTCATCTTCTATATCTTCTATATCTATCTGTATATTAGATTGTATGAAATGCAAAAGTCTTTTAGAGAAAAATAAATCAGTTTGCTTTAAAGACTTTGCTCACTTTTCAGTATTTCTTTAAATATCAAATTTTAAGCAGATAGGGTTTTTTTGCAAATAAAACTGATATCATTCTGTTCTGTATGAATACCATTTTGATCAAAGCCAAAAAAAAAGCCAGAATAAGAGAAAGAAAAAGAAGAGAGAGAGAGAAATAGTCGAGAAATTAAGTAATGAAAAATAAATATTTTTGAAAGAAAAAGAAAAAGAAAAAGAAAAAGAAAAAGGAAAAGGGAAAAAAAAAAAAAAAAAAAAGGTCTCTGTTAAAGATAATGTTAAAGATACCTTGGCCAAGGTATTGCCCAAGTGTCTGTTAAAATGTGTCCTTATACAGATGAAAATGAAAACACCTTGTTTGAAGTAGCAGTAAAAATGTCAAAGCAAACATTTTGCCTTAGTGATTAACAGAAAAAAATAGGCAATTTTCCAGTGTAAGATTATAACTTTATCCTTCTACCTGCTTCTTTCCATTCAATGACCAACTTCAAATTCCACAACAGAGTGCTTAGAAACTGTGATATCCCATTTTTTCATCCCAAACTTTAACTACTGTAGTTAGGAGCTACCTGTATAGTTATCAGATTCTCAAAACAGATCAAAGAATATATTAGCTTGTTTGAACACACTGTAGAAACAACCGACAATATATTTTGAAAACTCAGCAGAAAACGTGAAATTAGCTATGCCCCTTTTAAAGATATTTGATGATAAATTTAATTATAATATTAATGGATTTTTTACCCCTCCCAACATTAAATTTTAAGACAATACTGAAATGTGCTGCTTGTTCCAGTATTGCTTAGGGCACTAGCCTGCTGAGATCTGTACCACACTGTTGGTCTAATTTTCCTTGTAGTTCAGACGGAAAAATGCCAGAAATTGACTTTGCCAAACATATGCCATATGGGGACTCTCCCACCAGGATTTTTCAGAACACATTAAGATATTCATCTGGTACTCTGTAGGGGAACAGTTTTCATCCAAAGGAGAAGGAAAAAGAAAAAAAGTTGGACAAATGAACCCCTTAAGTTATCTAATACGCTTTTACATCAGTTTAGAAGTGTTAGAAGAGTGGAGCAAATTACTCAGAAATGTCCCAGATGATGTTCAGCTCTTCCTCATTTTTCACAGGATTTTGGTTTCTGTGTTTAGTTGTTTCTTACAAAATTCAAGGCCAAGGACTCTGAACAAATGCACAAAGTACATCTGGAATTAAGCCATGTTCTCCCTCTTTTTCTTCTTCCTTTTTTTTTTTTTTTTTTTTCCCTGTTTTAATCAAACAGGGAGGTAAGAAGCAAAGTTCCATGTATTTAATGAAAGGTTCTAATTAGACATTTGCACAGCTTCAGCAGATGTACCTTTTTCCATAAGCTGAGTGTTCCTAGTCTGAATTGGTAAACAATTTATTTGTAGAAAGATGACATCTCAGACATTAAGGACGCTATCTAAGAAGCATCATTGGTCTGAAGAGGTAGGACAGAAGAGTTTCCAAGGAAGAGTTGTATCAAGACAGAACTTTTTGGCAGCCACCTTGATTTTTGGTGTCCATTGAGATTCTTCTTCTACTTATTTTTATGTGTTTTTTATTATTTGTTTAGTCGTTTATTTATTTTAAAGAAATGATGTATTACAGAAGATCTCTTGTTCCCTAAGTCATATTGAACAATTCTTGGAACAAAGTTTCAGTAACAATATAGAAGGAAAGATAAAAGATTTTGAGACTTGGATTACAACTGCAGTTTCTATATAGCTTCCATAAATGTTTACCACATTAAGGAGAAGGTCATTTCTTTTGCAACTATTAGGGTATCTTACTTAAGATAATAACATACAAACTTAATTAATGAATTTCTAAATTCATTTATTATTAAATCTGTGTTCTAGACAGCTGGTTTCCTTATGAAAGCAAAGGTTATCTGTGTGTGTGTTTGGAAAGAAAGGATTTCAGCTATTTTTAGAAAGGCTTATATTCAATTCTAAAAATAAAACTAAATAAAAAAATCATGACCAAAATTTTTATTCCAGGGAGTTTAACTAACAAGTACTTCTTGAAATGATCGTTCAAAACAGTTTATTTAGAAATGTTTGCTGTTATGAAAATACAAAGATTTCTAACTTTACTTTGTGAAAAATAAAATTTAGTCAACATATGAGAAAATATTTCATATATACTTAATGGAAATTTAGTATCAGAAGAATGCATTAATGTAAAAGTAAACATGGGAAAAAAAAAAAAAATGAAATCCAGTATAATTTTGTAATGGAATTTAATGGAACTAATATTTACCATCTCTTCTGTGCTGGATATATGTGCTGGAATGGTATAACTTTGTCCACAGATTCTGTCTTGATTTGTGGTAAGGTGACATCCACTGGAAAATTGTAACTGACCTCAGCAGAATCAGACGACTTATTTATAAAATCAACATTCATAATATCAACATTCAAATTCCAAGTGCATATCATAAAAATTTTCCTTATTACTAATTTAAATATTTATTTCTAGTCATACCTCAGTTTCATTGTATTTTCCAGTTCTTGTGAGCAGCAAATAACATTACTGTCATAATTCCAAGACAACCAATTATTTTCATTTGTTCATCCATTCATCTTCCTATTCAAGACCCATGTTTTCTTTTTGTTTCTCACAATCTTGTTCTTTTATAGCATGTCTGCTCTTATTTCACCCTTGTTTGTTTTTTGTTGTTGCTGTTTTTGTTTGTTTGTTTGTTTCTTGCCATTCTTACTCCAGTTCCCACAGTATACCTCTAAGCTTTGCAATTTATACCTTTTTGACTTTTGAATAGTACTCTCTATTTTATCTGCTTGTCTGTGTAGAATTTCTCCGAGAAGAATATGTGCAATCTGAAAAGACAATTATTTTCAAAAATATCAAATACTATGACAATAAACACGCATACTAATGTATACACATGTATGCACAGGTGCTTGCAATCAGGGAATCTCTAACTCACTTGCATATAATAAAAAATTGACCATCAAAAATTCTCTGTTGTGGTTTAACAAGAAATGGTATTCTGCCAAGGAGAATTTCTATACTTGTCCTGTAAGTATAAAAGGGAGATCAGGAACTGAAACCAGTCATAAATAAAATCCTATTGTTGAGCTTCATCCTTTCCCCGTTGAAAGCCGGAGGGTATTTCTCAGACCTAAATAGTTGATTTGAAAATTGATTACATGAGAGAAGTTTAGGAGAAGTACCAGTCACGTTTAAATAATAATAATAATAATAATAATAATAGTAATAATAATAATAATAAACAAATCTGTGCACTAAATTCTAAAACTAAATTTTGTACATTGCAATTGAATTCCTTTTTATTAATTTAATTGGCATCAGATGTTAACTAGACCATGAATGCCAGTGCTACTGCTGCGAATAGAAAACAAATGAAAAATAGTAGACAAGTTGGCTAGAATATCATATTTATAGTCTCCACCATAACTTTTAAGTGAAGTTTTCATTACAAGACAATATCTGATCTTAAAGAACATAGGAAGAACCTCATACAGTTACACAGGGAAAAAAAAAAAAAAAAAAAAAAAAAAAAAAAGACAGAGAAAAAGGAAAAATGCCAAAAAAAAAAAAGAAGCAGAAGATTTTGAAGTAACCTCAAAAGGATACTTAAACTGTTATTTCATTTATGCCAATAATATGAATAAATTTAAGGCAAAAGAGCCTGTGGTGAAAGAAAATATGTGTATCTGATTGTAAAGGTTGGACTATATGATTTTAGGGTTCTTTTCCAACCTAAATGATTCTATGATTCTATATGATTCCATTATAAATTTGGCTGGAGAAAAAATGTCAAGGCAGAACAGGGCAGGGCAGGGCAGGATATGAAAGCATTTGTAGATCAGTGATTTTCATCTTGTGGCCTGCAAATTCAGGGAAAGAGTAATCCATGAGTTGTTTCTAATCTCTCCAGAATGAAAGCTTATTGTCAGAAAGTGTAAACTCACTGTGCAGACCTTCACTTTATATGCTGAAGCATTTTCAGTCAAAAAAGATCTTGTGCCCTTAGCTTCAGTGTTGCTGAACATGAATCTAAAAGACATTTTAAATGGGACACTGTAGTGTCCAGTACCAGAATGTAGCTGAGGATATGAAGTGTAGAAGTTCAGAATTTGTAACCACTGTTTTCTGTTGTTTGCAATCTGATGGGTGGAATGGAAAATAATGTCAATTAAGTACATCAGGTCCTACTGCATAGCAAAAAATCTCTGTGGTCTTGGGACTGCTGGGCAGCACTTCTCAGAGGCTGATTATTGCCAGTTGGTTTAGTCAATAGAGTATCAATCAGTGCTCAATACTTTACATAATGTTGACAGTGTTTGTTAATTGCTACTATCATCCATCTATGAGAAGATGTAAGCAATACATGCTTTTGAAGTCTGGCATCGGCAGGTTGTTATATTAGGCACAGGCCCATGGTGCCTACTGTTAAAGTGCTAATATTGAATGAAACAGACCACTTCTGCAATTACTGAATGACAGACACACTCCAGATCCTTATGCCAGAAGACAGGCAACTGGGGTACATCTTTATTCTTGCAGCTACTGCATATGGGATTGTTAAGCATGATGTAGTGATTATACAACCTTAAAAATTCCTTTTGCCCTTAATAGCAAGCAATAATATTTTACCATTCCAGTGTTTCAGACCAGCAGCTCACATCTCATCTGCTCTCATCTGCAGTGACTGACAAAGAATCCTGCTGTCTCCTACAAGTCTTCCCTGCAAGAGGAGTTACCACTGGTTAACTGCATAGCACACAGGAGGTTTTAATCTTCTTTGTGACCAGTGTGGTGAAATGTCTCAGTGTAGCCCAGAATTGCTAACATTCAGTACACAATTCCAGAGTCATTACATTTTCAAAAGATCGTCTTTTTCTCAAGTTCATATAGCATGTTTGTAGTACTTTTCCATTTAATCTCAATGAAAATAAAGTAAAAATAAATAAATAAAATGGGGCTAATTTTATTGCTTCTGCTGACTTTTCAGAAGCAGGCACCTTAAACTACCTAATAGTACATGCACTGATTTAGCTAGGGGCAGATTGTGTTCTTGTTTTAGGTAGAAATATTAGCACAAAGTGCATCCTCTTTTACTTTAACATCTAGGTTCCAGGTACTGGTTTATTGTTGTTGTTGGAGGTGATTTTGTTTTGTTTTGTTTTGTTCTGTTTTCTATTTCATTTGGGTAAATATGGTGTGTTTTTAAAGCGTGCTGGAAGTCTGTGGCAAGGAGAAGAAGAAACCCCACACAGTTCTGATGGAAAGAGTCAGAGAACCGCTATGCCACCACAAGTCCATGGGGCCAGGTGGGATCCACCCGAAGGTGTTGAGGGAGTTGGCGGATGTGATTGCTGCACCACTTTCCAACATCTATCAGCAGCCATGGTCATCTGGAGAGGTCCTGGATGACTGTAGACTTGCTAATGTGACACCTATCTATAAGAAGGGTCATAAGGAGGACCCAGGGAATTACAGGCCCATCAACCTGATCTTGCTACCAGAAAAGCTGATGGAACAGGTTATCTTGAATGCAGTGACAAAGCATTTGCAGGACAACTGGGGGATCGGGACCAATCAGCATGGGTTCATGAAAGACAATGTCAAGGACATGCCTGACCAAACTCATCTCCTTCTATGACAGTGTGACCCACCTAGTGGATGAGGGAAAGCCTGTTGATGAAGTCAAGGCCTTTGACACGGTCTCCCACAGTATTCTCCTGGCTTGGACAGGTACACTCTTTGCTGGGTTAAAAACTGGCTGGACAGCCAGCCCAGAGAGTAAGGGCGAATGGAGTGAAATCCAGCTGGTGACCGGTCACCAATGGTGTTCCACAGGGATTGGTATTCAGGCCCATCCTCTATAATATCTTTGCTGATGATTTGGATGAGGGAATTGAGTGCACCCTCAGTAACTTTGCAGACAACACCAAGTTGGGAGGAAGTGTCGATTTTCTGGAGGGTAGGAAGGCCCTGCAGAATCACCTGGACAGAATGGGTAGATGGGCAGAGGCCAATGGGATGAGGTTCCACATGGCTGGGTCCTGCACTTTGGGCACAACAACCCCATGCAAAGTGACAGGCTTGGGGCAGAGTGGCTGGAAAGCTCTGGAGAGGAAAAGGATCTAAGGGTGCTGATTGATTCTCACCTGAACATGAGCTGGCAGTGTGCCCAGGTGACCAAGAAGGCCAACACTATCCTGGCTTGTATTAAGAATACTGTAGCCAGCAGGACCAGAGAGGTGATTGCCTCCTGTACTCTACTCTGGTGAGGTTGCACCTCAGGTACTGTATTCAGCTTTGGGCCCCTCACTACAAGAAGGGCATTGAGGCCCTGGAACCTGTCCAGAGAAGGGCTACGAAGCTTGTGAAAGGGCCAAGAACACAAGTCCTATGAGGAGTGGCTGAGGGAACTGGGGTTGCTTAGTCTGTAGAAGAGGAGGCGCAGGGGATACCTTATTTCTCTCTACAACTACCTGAAGAAAAGTTGTGGGGAGCTAGCTGCCTCTTCTCACAGAAAACTAGTGATAGGACTAGAGGGAATGACCTCAAGTTGCACCAGGGGAAATTTAGGTCAGAAATTAGAAGAAATTTCTTCTCAGGAAGAGTAGTCAGGCATTGGAAAGGGTTGCGCGGGTTGATGACAGAGTCACTGTTCCTGGGGGTGTTCAAGGAAAGTTTGGACCTGGTGCTTAGGGACATGGTTTAGTGGGTGACATTGGTGGTAGGGTGATGGTTGCACCAGATGATCTTGGACGTCTTTTCCAACCCTAATGATTCTATGATTCTATGAAATATCAGAATTTTTCTTCAGTCAGCAAATACATGTTTGTAAGAAAATAGAGAGGAGCCAATGTGTGCAAGCACTACTTTAAGCACAGGATTAAAAACTTCGGTATAACATTTGCTCTATGTGCAAAGGCATCCTTGGTCATGTGAAAATCTTTTATTTTAAAATAAAGTATCTGATGCAATACTACTTAGCTGGGAAAAAAAATAAAAATAAAAATAAAAATAAAATAAAAATCTTTTAATACAGTATTCCACATCAGAATTTATGCTATTCTGTTTGAATGTGACTGGAATATGGGAAATTCCAACTAGATATAAGGAAAAGATATTTAATCACGAGGTTCATCAAGAGGTTCATCAAATACTGGAATAAGTTGTCCAGAGATTGTGGAAGGTGTTTTTTACAGGTGGTCAAGACATAACTGCTCATGGCCCTGAGCATGGCCCTGATCTGATTCGACCTGTTTTCAGCAGGGGATGTACTAGATGACCTTCAGATGTCCCTTCCAAATTAAGTTGTTCCATGATTCTACAACTGTTTCATGTTTTCCAGCTTCAGTAGTGATGAAGTAGAAGAGCAGCAGAGTTTGTGTGCAGTGTCTTCAGCTCAGTTGCACTACTTGTCTCTAAGTAGGCAACTGCAAATCAGTGTAAAAGCTACCTATAAATTGTCTAAGTATATTTATATTTAAACACCTGGAGAAACATATGTGACATAGGGGTGAATCTCTACAAATCTCTACAAGTCCAGTTTTTCTGAGATATTTAATACCTGATATCACATTTACTGTCAATTCATATTTCCTTAACCTATTTGAACAAAAGTGATATCCACTCTCAGTAGGTATTTATTTGATGTCCCTAGTAAAACCTGCAGTTGGTAAAGGAAATGTTACTTTTAATATAAGAGCATAAAAAACATATCAAATAAATTGGAGAAGTTATTCTCCATGACATAGTGTTGGTGTGTCTTTATATTTAGAGAGATCAATCTCTGATAAACAAACTTCTAAAAGTGGGTTTTGAACAGGTACTTAAATATATAAAGGATAATGCCCTCAAATGGTCTGCAAGGTCAACCTGGCCAGAGAACCAGGAACTGTGAAAATACGTAGAGGCCATGAGGGTCTGTGCCTAGGCCACAGGCTCCCTTCTTGGAAGAGATGTGATCTAGCAGAACAAATAGTGCAGCTAGGTATGAAACATCAGTTTGATGCACTGGGTTTCTCAAGAATATGCAAAGGACAGTCTAAAATTCTCTCTGCCCAACCAGATAATATGATTTATACTCACCTGCATGATGCCTACACTCAGAAAACACAGAAGGCCCCTTGAGAATAGTTCACTTGTTTCCTGCTTCCACCTTTCTTCATTAACAGGCAAAGTTTCTATGTCCAAAGTATGTCAGCATCCTCACTGGTTCTTTGTGATGAAAGTCAATTAGTGTCTGAAAAGTAAGCTGTGAGGCATTTTAAAAAATCTGATGTTCCCAGTACCTATTTCAAGGTCTGTCACTCTTTCGCATGGTCAAAACAGAACCACTTCTTCTATTGACCAATTCTGTTAATTTTTTTACAGAAGGTTTTCTGACCTTCCTGAGTGCTTCTATCAATAATAGATTTTGACCTATTATTTTTTCTTAATTTGCTTCTGATGGAGCAAATATAAGAAATTTTAGGCATCACTTGGATTTGTTTGATATTGGAGCTATTGTTTTCTAATGTACAGAATTCATATGTCCTCTAAAAGTCAGAGGCAGTATCACCCAATGTATCTGCAGTACAATATTGTGTACTCATCAGAAGCCATTTTTAGCATTAGAATCCCGTAGCTATTTCTGATAAGGACGCTAAAGGTGGCTGATGATTCTTCAGTTCTTAAAGAAGAATAATTCCTGTTCTAGTGTATTGACATTTGCAAAAGAGACATTTGAAAATTACAGTGCTATTCTGAAGCTGAGTATTGCAAAGCTTCTTTATTCCTATTCTGACTACCTACAAATAGTCCCACTTTCAAACAGCTTTCCTTTACTTTGTAATTGTCTTTGTCCATTTTCTTCCTCCTGCCTTCAAAAATGGGATTAATTTCTTCTCTCCACAGACTTTTAAGAGGAATGTCTTTTTTTTGTGTTCCAAACAAAAGAGCAGCAGCATAGGAAGCATAGGATGTTTACCCTAACCACAATGCATGCTAGCAATTGCCTTATTTTTCATCAGGATTTTTAATACAAAAGAGCAAATAAAAATCAGGATTGATTAGGTCCCTCAAAATATGTATAATTAATATTGCTAGAACTACACCCACTTTGATTTTTGAAAGGAATGTGTATGAAGACTATATGAACTTTAACATTTCTAAATGGGAACTTAAAAAATGATCTGCACAATAGATATAGCTTTAGTACAGGGAAGAAAAAAAAAAAAAAAAAAAAAAAAAAAAAAAACACTCTTCCTTGGGATGTAACAGACAACACGGTCTCTGCCCCAAAGTCCTTCTAATCTAATTTTAAAACACAATAAAAGAGAGTAGCAGGAGGGAGGAATGTTGGCAAGAATTCTGAGGAGAAGATTACAAGGTCACTTACATGTCAAGCACAAACTTGTGGTTCTGTTATCCCTAATCAACTCTATATTATTGAATTCAGTTTGCCTTGGCACCTATCTCAGTCATGGGCTGTGCTGCTGACAGACACTGCAGTGGACATTAATGTCCCTCAGAGCTACAAAGCTTCAATATATAAATTACAAGCAAGCTGAGAATTTCAATTTTATGCTTAAGTATAAAGATAGTTTAACATGCTGAATCTTGGAGCTCAGTATATTGAATTCCAACAACAACAAAAGATTAAAAAAAAAAAAAAATCTAATTCCTCTGGGAATACAGACACTAGTATTTCTTGCAACACTACTTTCTGAATATTATTGCTTTCCTAAAGATGACTTTAACTTCTATAAATAACTTCACAGAACTCCTGATAAATGTCTGGCATTCTCTTTCAGTTCATGAATTTGGTCAGTTGTGCTACCCTTTTGTTTAAGTCATCTGAGGAGCATTACACTTTCATTATGTGAAATGCGTAAAATGTAGCTAAAGGTACTCAGGAGTCAATAGCAAGGTCATAATTTATTATCAGGATTCTGCTGACATTTACAGACCATTTAAACTTTGTTCTTCTGTTTTATAACATCAGCATCAGCACAATCCTTGAAGTGCATCACTGCCTGCATTGTGGCTGTAATGGAATTCATATGAATAACTACTAAAGAATTAGAATTTCTGTTTATGATTTATCTATGCACCACTGTAAACATTCTAACAAGAAAAGCTTTGTTATAGAAGAGCTAAATGAAAATGGACATTGAGCTAAGCCTTTTAATAAAGAAAACTGTTTGTGAACTATAAAGCTATAAAATTGCCTGAATTCTTCAAAACTAAATCAAGAATTAAAGGGATACATTTTTTTTCCAGTGAGGACAAGGATTTCTCTGTTCTGTTACTACTGACTAACTAAAAGTCTGCTTTTAAATAATTATCCGAGGTAGAAAAATATTTTAGAATGTTTCAAACCTGTTTAAGTATGCAAGTTGGAGTTATTCTACTCAAATAAAACATTGATGAAGTAAGAGATTTTTTCCATATGTGTATTATTGTTATAATTATTCTAAAGTGCACTAAGTGCACTATTTGGACAGAATTTGATGCACTTAAATCATCTGTTAGTGAAAGGTAGCCCATCAGCAATACTGAGAATATCTATTGCTATGCAAATTTATCAATATGTAAATATATATAAAAAACATAAAATTATCTCTAGCTATATAATATTAAATATAAATACATTTTTATATATAGTACATTTATATTGCATGTGTTTGTTCCAAATGTACAAAAACTTCCACGGTTAAACATATTCCTCCTGTTTCTTTTTGGTGCCTGACTGATGGAGGATCATCCTGTGAATTCCATGAAAGCATTCTAAGCTACAGGTTATTTCTTAAAGTGAGTGGAGTAACTACTGAGCCCAGAATAAGAGAGGAACAGGAATGGAAGCTCAACAGCAGAAGAGAGGGAAGGAACGATGACAAAGCAGGACAGTAAGAGAGAATAATTGTTTTTTTTTAAAAAAAAAAAAAATATCAGAGATGGACACTGAATACAGAAGACAAGGATTAAACAAAATTCTGAATTATTTAAAGAGGTAATCAAAATAAGTCTCACAGTCAGAATACCTTCTTATTTAAGTGTCTTGTACTAATAAATTGCCATAAAATAACTGAGGTACACTTCTCATAAAACTGGGACAATAAACTGATGTACAGTACAGTGTACATGATCCATATGGTACTTTTAATAATCCTAATCTGAATTTATCACCTTGAATATCATGTCACGTAACTGCATCAATATAACTTTGGAGCTGGATTTGGTTTGCCTCCAATAGGCCTGGTGTACAGCTAGAGTAAATTCACATCTGCCTGAAAAATACTTACAGAAATACCACTAGGCTGCTACACAAGAATATCCATCGGAGACTAGACTTATTGGTTTTACATTCGTTCCCTTTTACCATCTGGTGTCTGTGGTAGTGCTTCTAACAGCTTAGTTGAGATTAAAACCAATGATTTCTGCAAGAAAGGAAGCTTATCCAATGGTAGCTCCCAAAGCAAACCACCCTCTAAGCTTAGTTGCAAAGTCAAAATCAGGTCAAGCTTGCATCAGTTTTCCATTTGTCTTATTCATTTGGTTCATTGGTAAAAACAGACATTTTCTAGTATAAGAATTAAAAAAAAATAATAAATAAAATAAAATAAAAAAGAAAATATATATATATATCCTGTTGCATCCTGATGTAAAACTTTTCCTTCAGTATTGTCTGGTTTTGTTGTACTGGAAGTAAAACACATTTTCCTAGACAATAATTTTAATTCTATTGTGCTTGAAGTGTGGCTTCATCAGCTTCCAAAAGTATGCCAATGAGAAATGTTAGTTCAGTCCAGAAAATGAAAAGAGCATTTCACCCCAGTATTTTCCTCTCACTACTAAATTTCTGTCTAGTGCTATATTTACTGAGCTTATTTGACCCATTCTAGGTTCTCCCTCATTCCAGCTCTTGGTTTTAAGCAGAATATCTATTTCATTCATAGTACTGATCCACCTTACTTCAAAGTTCTAGATGCATACTGTAGCATGCAATAGGTTTGTCCATTTATGTAAGCCTTGCTATGAAACAGTTGAAGCTTCCTCTTACATGAATAGCACACTCTGACATTTCCTAAGAGCAAACTACTCTGCTTAGCTTAGTCATGAAAATAACCTGCTACTAATTCCCTGCTTACTAATGGCTCCAGATCCAGTAATGCAATAGCAATCCTTATATTAACCATCAAACTCTTCCACTTTTTTGTTATTTAAATATTAATTATTAATTATTATTAAATTATAATTAATAAATAAATATTAAATTATAATTAATTAATTGTTAATTATTATTAAATATTAATTACTTAAATATATAGTCATATTAACAAAATGTATTATTTTCAGCAACTTCATTTAAACAAGAACCTGCAATCCAAGTGTCTCTTGGAAGTCTCTAGCTGAAGAAAGCTTACAGAAAGATTAAAGAGCAGGGGAAATTCAACATTCAGATGAATGACTGCTTCAAGATATGAAGAAAAATTATGTCAAGGAGTCCCTATACCCTCTAAGTTTTTTCATAGGCCTCTTCCTCATCTCACCATTTCTAAATGGTATATGAACACTCCCAGTTTGATGATTTGGCATTTTAGTCTCTAATATGCTGATAGATTGAGTTCAACCTTCTAAGTAACCTTGTAGGTGCAGTGATGTAATAACTGGAAGAATAATATGACCTATTTTGCTTGGAGTAGAGATGGTCATTCAGATTAGTCCAATTTACTGGTTAATATCAGACCCTCATCATGCTTTCTGAAATGTTTTGAGTTGTAGATAGTTGCTTCTGGTTCTGGAAAAGAATGAAAGTTTCTTTCAAAACTTAATGCCTTGGTGGTAGAGACAGTATTCTATTTAAATTTCTATGAGGGTGTATAATAAATACCTCAAAGGATATATAATGGTGCTGCTGTTTTTTAGTGATGTTTTTAAAGCAATTATTACAACTTCAACAGGAACATCTGTCATTTAGGGCTAGTTCCATGGACTCAGACAAACACAGAGGGCTTGGAAAGCAATAAAAAATAACGGATTTTTCCGCAAGTAGAAGAGTACTTGTTATTATTATTATTATTTGTGTTTTATGTATAACTTATTATTGTTGCCAAAACAACTGGTTGAGCAAAAATGGAGGAGGAGGAGAAGAAAGGAAATCCCATAATTATTTTTTAAAAAATAGGAAATCCCAAAATTTATTTAAATAAATAAAATTTTTCTTATTTACCCACACACAATTCAAAATAGTACTACATGCATACACACACACATTTATGCATGTACATTTATACATGTACAGAAGTTGTAACATATTAAAAATTAGTACATACCCTTATCTAGTAACTTAAAATAGCAGACATGACATAATGTATATGCAGGCAAAAGCAGCAGCACTTGCATAAAAAAACTTATCAACTGGTTTCAGGATAAGATACATTAGAGTATAATGAAACAGTTTAAAGTCTAAACCTCAACATGGCAGATTCTCAAGGCTCACTGAGATATATGCATCCAGAACTGTGGGTTTCATTGTCATCTTCACACTATGAACAAGATCAGTGAGTACCTTCATCTAGGCAGGATCTAGGCACTGGCTCACATTTTTCCTGCGTAACTGAAATTAACACAGGATTTAAGCCCACCTCTTATATGAAAAGACAATGCATGAGAGAGTATGCATGTTTTATGACAGTACACCAGGTACACATCCATGCACATGGGCCTGCAGTATGCACAAATATTTCTCATTTATAATCTTCTCAAGCATTTTTCATTTCTTATGAAAAACAGTCCTCGCTCTTCCTTTCTCCCACCCCATGAACCTGTTTCTTCTTTATCAATGTACAAATGACCATCTGAAAATAAATTTCCTCTCTCTTCCCTACAGTGAACTGCTTCTACAGATGTACTTAGACAAACCAAAATCCTACACAGAAAATACATCCTAACTTCTAATGCCGTAGCTTGCATCAAACTTCATTGTATCCTAATGTTAATTTTTCAGAATGGTGACTTTTAAAATGATGCTTTTACTTTCATTCAAAACAACTTTTAAAAGTATTGCTTTTCCAGAAAAGAGAAAAATGGCTGTTAAATAAGGGACAAAAACCATAACTATTAAGAGGGTTTGATTATTTTTGCTATTTGTTATTACTTAGTTATAGAAGAAAATGTATTAACAGATGTCAACTATTCTAGTCTCAACAAAAAGAGCCTTAAGGAAAGTGTTGAACAGCACCTAGTCACTTGCTTTTTGGTGTCCTTCCTAAAAAACAGCCCTGAGTATTTTTCAGTGTTTTTTAAAAGAAATATTTTTCACCAGCCACTTAGTTCTTTTCTCCCAGTCAGTCACAATCAGGCAGCATTTCAACTCAGGTGTCAAAGGCAGAATGGGTAAGTCATCAGCATAATGTGCATTCCATTTTTTGTTTTACAGACCAATAAGGCAGGAATTAAGTGATAATTAAGTCCATATAGTTTTATATTCTTAAAAATCTAGTGTGTTTGTACTGCAATAGTGATTACAACAGGCTGCACTCCATCTCAAAGGTTTGAAGCACACCCCAAATGCAATTAAATTTTTTCAAGAAAATAAAGGAATATATGTATTTTTAGTCTGGTATACTCAGTTTAAATCTGATTTATCTTCATATTATCTCTTCCTTTTCTCCTTTAGGAGAAACTAAGTATAAGGCTGTACTATACACTAAATATTCATGAGCAAATTCACAGTAGGATATCAGAGTAACCACATAACTTATAGCCACTAAATGCATTTATAAGGGCAGGCAGCACCCTAGGGATGACCTGTGACCTTTCACTAAGAGAATGACATCTTGTTGTAATAGGTTTTTATACCCAGCTGATTTAAACATGTCATTAAATAAAGGATCTGGGCAGTTGTTAAAATTTTGTTAACATATTCGTGAAATATAATGAATGAATTATTTTTCCATTTAAACAAAAAAAAAGGTTACCCTATTCCCGCATGATGTCTTGATACTTTTGATGTTGTATAAAATATAATTGCCTGTTTGTGCTTGAAATAAACTAGTTTAATTGGTAAGGGACTATAAAGATTTTCTACTCAAGCACAAATTTATTTTCTGAACTTCCATTACTCTTATGTGTCCTGAGCTTATGTAGTAATTGTGAAGGATTTTTGATTATATAGAGTTCTTTGGTAATTAATAGTGTCTCACAAAGTCATGTGAATAAGTTGTCTCTTCATGGCAAGCTCCACAAAATGCAACATCACTGAAAAACTCTGAGATCCCCAGCATGACCTGAAGAATTCACTGACAAGTATTACATTCATATATTTGATTCTTTGATCACCCAGGTCAATCTCAATGCTTATAGATAATGTGTCATTTATGATAATTTGTTTTTTTTGTTAACAGGAAGGAAACAGAAGAAGACTTTCCTGTTTTTAGGTTATGGTCAGTTGCATTAAAAAAGAGAGATAAAAAAAAAAAAAAAAAAAAAAAAAAATCCCAGGGCTCTTTCATACTTTCGTATAAATTTTATATGTTAAGGTTGTAAATATGCAAAAGTACTTCTTCATAGGAGTTATACTTTAGTTAAATTGCCTTGCATGGAATATTTCTATAAATACATATGATTCATTTACAAAGCCATGAACAATAAAGCATTAATGAATAAGAAAAAAATAATTTAATAAGCTGTTTATTTTATATCTGTTTCAGAAAGACTCACATTCAGTATTTGATCTGAAGAACAGGAAGGATACCTAAGAAATTAAGAATTATTTACTGATTTTGGAGTAATAAGCTCTTTGTTTCTAATATTTATAATAAAATATTATACAATATGCATAGAAAGATTGGTAGCTTCTAAAATTAGGAAAAATATTTTAAATATTTAAAATTCACTACATTAAAAAATTTACAGTGTTTTAAAATCACAAAGCCAAGAACAGGGAGGGAAAGGCTGATTCTTTAATTATAAAGCTGTTAATTATGTAAGTGATTCTGCAGGAGTTTTTGTCTTGAGTATAGGTGGATAAATGAACGGCACTGTAAAAAGATTCTGCTGTGGAGTGAAAAAGTCTACAGAAGAAACTAAAGCAATTTCTTAACTAAAGTCTTGTGAGATTAATACCTTCTTTGGAATGATTGTGATGTATGGCAGAAGAGAAGATAGCTGATTCCTGGTTGTGTCTGTTTGTCAAATCCAGCTCTCACATGTTTGTTGTATTTGAAATTACATGATCAGCAAAGGTAATTAAAAGTTTTTGGGAGGTTGGAAGGGAGAAGAGAAGGAGCAGGAGGCACCAAATATTCACCAAGAGGGAGTGACAAAAGGATCTAGATGATTTATAACATATGAAAACATTTTCTCCTAATTCATAACATTTCTTCTGGCAGAGGCAGATTTTGACATCCAAATATATTAACAGCTAAAAAGAGCTTCCTAGAGCAAGATACCAAACTGTATGTAGTTGCCTAACATGCAAACTGAGGCACATCTCAGAGCAGACATACGTCATGTTGCATGCATATCCTGTTTGGATATGGATATAAGGAACTGTCCCTTCTCCCTACCTGGCTGGTAGAAGCTCTGTCACCATGAAAACAGAAATATAAGCATTATGATATTGCAATGAGAATTGGAAAAAGGGAGGCTAACTATCTAGAGAAAAACAGATCACTGGACAAGAAAGCACACATAAAATGAAGCAACAGGGGACAGTTGTCAGCATTTCCTTTTACTTATTCAGTCAGGCTCTAACAGAAGGCTTCATATGTTCCCTGTGTCACAAGTCTCAAAGCCGGTGCATATTTTTTGCCTTTATGGTGGTTTGACAGGGAGAGGGTAGAGAATGAAATGTGTTTCGCCACTGTGATTCTAACCCTAGGACATCAAAATCAGACTGTACCCTATGGTCTAAAGGTTCATGAGCTGACAGTGGGGCTGGAGCAGATATGAACCTTTTCAGGTTACATAAAAACTAAACCCCAGAGATTCCATGTTGATGCTAAAAGTTCTAATAATAGCTGCTATACTGTATATGGATATTTTCAATGCCACATAGACAGTGTCAGCAAACATGTCCCAAGTCTATATCTCAGGTAGCTAAACTTCTCATTGTTCTTAAGTAGATTTTTTGTCCTGTGAGGAGCCAGTGTGTGCCACATGCATCATATTTGCTCTAAAGACAAAAATGTTTTACTGCAAACATAGCAATTCTCTGCTCTGTAAAACTTAAAATTAATTGTTGACTTTCCAGAATTTCTGAAAATTTGTTATCATACTTCAGTTCATTGTTGTTGATGTTCTTGTTTTTAGAACCATCTCAGAACCAAAGCAGAGCTTTTATTTCTAGTATATCCTAATTATCCAGATAGAGCAGAATTGGACTTTCTTCCTTTGACTCTTCTTATCTTGACATTTAGTTCAGAAATATGACACTGAGGTGAGAATATGTGAACTCTTTCAGTGCTCCTCTGATCTCCAATTAAAACTGCATTGACTTGGGTGACTCAGTTAATGTGCATAACCCACTTTTTTTTCCTACAGGTAGACAGATATAAGTTATAAGCTTATCTGAAATTGCTATATGTGAAGACTCCCAATACCTGATTATAATATATACCTGATTAATTTTCTGAGAGCCTCACAAAAAGGGTGGAACCTACAGATAGTGCCAGGAATTATTATTATCATTACTAACAATGAGTTTTCCTGTGCTGTTAAAGTAGTCTTTTTTACCCCTTTTTGGATTAACAGTCCATTTTTGTAGTCTTTGTATAATGGGAGATATAGAAGCATTTGGTGATCCTTTGGGACTAAAGGGATGAATAAAAAATGGTGGCTTGAGTCATCATGGTGCTAATCATGATGTTAAATATTCAGTAATAGTAATCGAGCATTCATAATTGTGGGAAGGAGGAGAAGGGAGGGGAGAGGAAGGTGGGGATGGAGTGGGTGAAGGAGAAGGGAGCAGAGAACACTCTGTGCTACACTCCCAGCTTGGAATCACTGTGCTCTGTGAACAGGTCAGGCTAACAGAAGGCAAAGCCTGTAGAGCTGTCCCAAGAGCTCTGGCTTTCTCTTCACTGATTGCCCTCCCTGATTTTATGTCATCAGAAACTTGGTGATTTGCAACACACCAGTAATAAAACAGAAACATGTGAAGAGACAGGTAGTGAGCTCTTTTCCTTTTCTTCCCCACTGTTCTTTCCTTGGTTAAGGAAGCCCATGGTGACAATCAGCATGCAGCAGAATGCAACAAGAGTGACGGACGGTGATCAGATGATGCTGACAGAAAGATGTTTTCCTGCATTGCACTGTAAGTGATAATCTGTCAAAAAAACATGAGCCAATATTTTTGAGCTCTGTCTAACAACACAAACAATCCAGTACTAAAGGCTGAAAAGCTCTGATGTTTGATGGCAGAAGAGTTGCAGTGGAACTGTAATGAGAGAGAGGCGATGTAGAAGAAAAGAGATGTGTCTATTCTATAAAGTTATTCTTTACAGTAAAACTAATATATATATATATAACTGAAAGTTATTTTTTCAGTAATCTGAAACTCCCACTGTTCAATATTCACCGTTATTGAACTAAAAGTTCACAGCTGTTGTTCTTGCTTGTTTATTTGCTGCAAATACTCAAAATCTATATTTAAAAGCAAATAAATAAATAGATACCTGTTGTCTTTAAAAGTGATAACAACATTCTAAATATATTTTCTATTAATTTTCTTCACCAAACTGGGATATTTAATAAAGACTCTAGTAACAGTATATGTGTGCAAAAATTGCATAGTTATAATTAAAAGGAATCTTAGCAGAAAATTTGTTTTTAATTGCAGGAGAAAAATATGCTGAGAGTGTATAAAAGAGAGAGAAACTGAGTGCAGTGTTGTGTGTCCAGCTCAGATAGAATTCTGCAAAAGTGAAATACATATTGCAAACTATTCTATGGTGTTAACAAATCCTAATAAATAAATAAATAAAAACATGGTAGTGATAAACAGGAGTATCATACACTAGTGATGTGAAAATATGAAACCATAGGAGCAGACAACCTGGTCCCTAAAACTGTTGAACAATGTAGGTAACCTTCAAACCAAGAACCTCCTTTAATATATGTATATATATATTTCTCTTAGAGTTGGAATCTCCACAGTTCAACTAAGCATCAGTAGTTTGAGAGCTTGCCAAATTATACCCAAATTATTCTTGTATTTTAATTAGGATTTTTAGAAGAGAAAAATCAAAATTGGTGTTTCTTGAAGAAAGAAAGTTTTTTAATTACTGTTTTGGCTTTTTTTTTCTGTTTTATGCATTACTCATTTTTATTTTCATTTTTCATATCTATACTAACAAACGGAGCTCATGCACATGTCCTGGCCCTCTAGCTTATTAGATAGCTTAATAAAAAATACCATTCTTAACAACGTTGGTTTTGGCTGATCTCAGAATCATTGCACACAGCTCCGCTAAAGAAGACCTTAGTGTCACCTGCAGAATGTCCATAGAAGAGCTCATTATCTAGTGAATTTCTGTAGCCATTGTCTGTGGATTTCATTGTTATTACCATTGCTTATGTGATTGCACAGGAGACACAGAAAGAACCTAAGTAATCAGTGGCTCTCCCTACCACAATACTGATTAGTCATTTACTCTTCTAAAAGGAGTATGTGATGCATTTATGGAAATTAAAACCAATTTATTGCACTGCCAGTTATTATTATACTTATATATGATTGTTCTTGTTTTCCCAAAAAGACTTCTGTTTTGCCCGTACTATCTTGCCATCTGCCCTAACTATAAGCATAGGCACCTTCACTAACATTCAGTGAAAAAAAAAATCTCATACATTGTTTAGTGAATGTAAATATTCACCTTTAATCCTATGTGGTTTTGAATACTTAATAACTGAAATGGTTAAGCAATTACACATATGTATAAATATTAATCTTATGAATGTCAAGTGAAACTAAACCAAAGTAATATATATTACTTTTGTCAGAGCTTTAGGTTCACAAACTGAAAATCATTGTCATTATTTAACTGACATTGGTTTTATGACTTTTAAAGGGTTAGAATAGTAGAAATATAAATATATATATAATTAAATATAGTTTTCATTTCTAAGTCACTGTCTAGGTTTTTCTTTCCAAGAGTAGCCACAGCTTTATCTGCACAATCCAGATTCTGTAGTATTTGATAAGGAGTGTATGCAAAATAAAGAATACCTATTGAAACCCCTATAAATAATATCCTAAACTGTAACCACACAATCCTGCAACATATTTTCTCATAAAATCTCAAACACTTTGTAATTTTTTTTCTCAAAAGTGTCATGAACAACAAATTAAAATGACTGTTATTATATTCCTTACAGACAATAAACATTTGCAAATCCGTCTTTATCTAAGGCAATTATATTAACACCTTCCTTGCTTCATAGATACTCATATAAAGGGAAAAAAAAAAAAAAAAAAAAATGTTTACAAGCATTAAAACTTCTAAGATACCAAGCAGTAAGAAAAATAAGTAGGGATGAAATAAGCTGAAAGCTGTTGTCTGTGTGATCAAAACCAAATGTTATTTTATATCATAATACATAAGGCTGCACTAATTAGTAACCTAGTCCTTCATCTATTGTGTGCTATAAATATTTTTAATCACTGAATATTGTCTTTTTAAAGGTGCAAGTATAGAAAGTAATTTGCTGATTTTGCATTACCAGACATTCAGCTAAGGATAGACAGCAAAAAGAAATAGAATGTACAGCAAAAAGGCATTTGAAATTGCATTATTTTACTGTTGTCTCCAGCTGGGATCAAAAGGAAGCTACCTACTAGGAAAGAACCATACTTTATAATCATTCTCCCATTTAACTTTCTACTGGAAATATATATATATATATATTACAATTAACTAAACACCATGCATTTTCAGTTACACTGCTTTTTCTAAATAAGCAATTCTATTGTTCTGTGCCTTAAGAATGCAAAGAGAAGTGCAACATTCGTGCTTATTTTTTGCCTGCATTTTTCTAAATTTATAAAAGTAGAGACGGTCTTTCTTGTTTAGACCACTTCTTGTGGTGTTTTATGTGGAGATCTTCAACATTGTTGCAACCCTCAGTCCTGTTATATCTGCAAGCTAACAAAGAGAAGTCTATCATTCTCCCACTTCATTTTCTATTGGGAAGAAAAAAAAAAAAAAAAAAAAAAAAAAAAAAAAAAAGAGGAAACTGTGGCCTCACTTGTTGTGGGGATTAAGGAGGAACTGGAGGGATGTTCAGGCTCCATCTTCACAACGCTACAATTTCCCTCTATCTGATTACAATTCCCATATATATTCTCTCATAAAAGATAAGAAGAACTGCTTTTGGTCAGCAGATTTAAGAAATAGATTGTGGTCTATATGAACAAACAAATCTTCAAGAGAAGTATAATAAAAAACATTTGCATTTTCTTTTCTCAAGAGCAGTTGAGAGCTGTCTTGATCAAATAGAATTATTTTATTGTACACCCAGTACATTTTTAAAATGCATTGCCGTATTGCTATATATATATATATATAAATTGCATTCTATACATGCTATTTTGTAGGCTGACATAACAGACAACTTGCAGATAAAGCAAGTCTGACAAATTGGCAGAACCTGGATCTGTAAGGGAAGACTGATATGTCAGATATTCTTAAAATAAGCAAGAATGTGCTAGATTTGAAAATAACCTTGGAAATACAGGGTGCATTAACATACCAGACAGACCTCATTCTATCCAAGGTAGAAAATGTATCATAAGATTTTCATTTCATTTTTTTCTACTCTTTTTGAAGGGGAAGCTGAAAAAGAGTATGATATTTTGTTTAAAGCCTACAAATATATATAGCTGAAATGAAAGTAATATGGAATCATGATGGTTTGGGGATATCTGAGCTATGTTTGTAGGCAGAGGCAATGGCATAATTAGGATGCTAATACAGCGTGACAAACATTGAAACAGGGGAAACTGAGACACAGGTGGAGTTGGATTTTTGCAGGATTTTAGAGTATGACATAAAAATACCATGCACATAGTTTCAAATGATGCATTTCCACCATTCAAATGTCTTTGACAGCCAAGGAAAAACAAAATTATTTCAGTGATTTGGATATTCATAGATAAATATCTACTGGAGTCAATAAGATTTCACATTTAGCAGAACCAGACTTACTAGATAAGAATGGAACAAAGGATAATACTGCCTGATGCACTTTATACCCAGTGCACTGTTTTATGATTAATACTTTCTTCAACAATGCTATAGCACATGAACTGCAGAATAGCATTTATAACTTGGGGACAGATCTTTCAGAAGTCACTCACAAAAATTTTCTCCCTTCTTTCCAGAATTTCCCATGTTTCTGCACTATGAATAAGTAATTTAAAATCTATATTGCTCACTTTCTTTGGAGAGATTTTCTCAAACTCTCTGGGAAAACCTTTTGTACACTAACTATTCCTTAGGTTATTTACAAAAAGTAACATTTTGCTGTACGTAATTTTAAATCACTTGTTCCTGTGAAAATCCTCTACAGACCAAGAAATTCCCAGAAATGTTAATTATTTACTGTGTGAAATAAAGGTTATAGTTATGTTCCATAAGGCTGCCCTCCCTTCCCCTAGTGTCTTCATCAAAGCAGTCATCACTAGTTTTACAAATTGGTAACAGTAACAGTTTTATTAGCTTGTAGGAACAAATTCTTATATAGGCAATTAAAAGCATTTATTATCACATTGTTACCTTGCAGGAATTAAGACACTTCCTTGCAGGAAAGAGATTATAAAGAATCTCCCCGAAGTTTAGAAACTGTTTTCCTCCATAGTCTCAACATCATCTTATCCCCAAAAAAAGTAAATAGAAATGGATGTAATTTGCCATCTTAATGGCAGATTAAAGATCCTAGAATGATTCTTTGGTATGTCTGAATACTCTAAACTGTGTATCTACTACCATCTTATAATGACACTGAAAGCAAAATTTCTCTTGTTTATTTTCAATGCCATCTGAAAATGGTGACAATCCTTCCACTAACTACAGTGGAGCTTGACATGGACAGTGTATAATTCTGTACAGAGGGTTACTTTCATTTAAATATTATTACTGTTAACACAGTAGCAGATAATTATAACTGTTTTACATCTTGTTTCCCTTCTTCATACATCACGTCCTCACTCCACTTTTCATTTGTTCAAATACACCAACAAGGTAGACATGCCATTAACCTCAAAACTTTGTCAGAAATATTTTCTAAAGGAAGATAGCTTTGTCATTCATTAGAAAATTTGCACTACAGTCCAGAAACTGTTTTATCTGAATATTTTTTTTTTAATCATGAGGTTTGAATGGTCTCCCATTATAACATCCAATTCCTGGGTTGAGGCTAAAATAATTCCCTTTGCAGGAAATCCTGAAACCTGAAGCCTTTGTCATGACATTAATTTAGTTACTGAGTTCTTATGATGAATTTATAGTGGAATTTTCTTTTCAAAAACGTGTTTTTTTCTTACTTTTTTTTCTTTTTCTTTTCTTTTTTTTCTTTCTATAGGAATATTCAGAGTACATTTACACATGAATGATGAGATATGTTATTTTGTACCTTGTTCTTTACAGGCACTAAATAGCATTTCCTTCTGTTTGTTTCGGTTTTGTTTTTGTTTTAATACATATTTCAGCTTCTCTTGACTAGTATCTAGTTATAGTAATAAGTTCATGCAAAAAAATGAAATTTCATTCTTTCTTTCTGTTTCCAGTGATCTGCCCTTTCCCTAATAAGCCATCTCTTACCTAGCAGGATTTTTTGTGGGGGAGATATGTATGTTTCAGCTCAAAGTATCTTAGGAATCCTTCAGTAAGAGGTGGGTCAATTGGACTTTTCCACACAGTCAGGTTCTTTATATTTGATTACCTTAGAAATGTTATAAAGATGCTTTTATAGTCACAGCTTTTCCATCAGATCAGAACTTTTATGTAAAAGGAGAAGTAATACAGATGGACTGAGGGCTGAATCCAATTAACAATAAAAGTTTTTTGAATGCTCATCCTGGTTCACTCATGCTCAAAGACTGCTATATGCTAACCAGCTCCTCTCTATAGTCTTTGTAGTTACAGTTTTCATGACACTTTCCATGAGCTAATTGGATCTGCTCACATTTGCCTACCAAAGAACAAGTAAATGTACTTTTGAAGCTAAAGTAGAGAGGCACCTCCTCCTTGAAAAGTGTAAGTGTTTCTCAGATCTCATGCATTCAGCAAGCAATTTGGAGCGCTGTCCTGAAGAAGGGAGAGATGTGCTTGACCATAGAGAGGGGTCCCTGTTGGTGGTGGTAGTTATGGAGGTCCTCCCATGACATGCTGATCCTGTTCTAAGTTGAATCCCTCCTATCTTTTCATACTGTATGATGAAGGCTAAAATAACGTATGTAGTGCAGAGCTGCTGTCCGAGATCAGTACAGAACAGGAAGTAGGATTGTTGCATAAGCAAAGATAACAAGCCTAGCCAAGAGATGGTGCATGCTAAAATAGTTATCTTCCTCTCAGAACTTATGTAGGGTCTGTACTTTGTACAACATATGATCCAGTCTGCTAAGAGCTAATTTGGCCTCCTGAGCAACATACTGTTACCCTAAACCGAATAATATGAAGGTTAGATATCAGGTTAAGATTTAGTATAAGGAACTCAAGATTTTCACTTTAAGCCCTTTTATGAATGCTCCCCCTTTGTGGATTTAGCATTGCATCAGCTCTCCACTCTTACACAGGAAAATAGTAGAGTGAATCCAGATTCCTCAGTGCTCCAGATTTAAATACAGGACCAGAAGTTTTCTGTGAAGGCAAATATGGATTCTACTTTCAAAATCCATACATTTATGACTAAAAAGAACATTTATGACTACTTTCTAACTTGCAAATAATAGCTGTCTCCTTCCACAAACCTCCCAACAAAACAAATTGTATTTTTACAAAGAGATGCCCCCAGAATAAAATATTTTCCATTCAAAGTTACTGTTCTAGTGCTTCATGGAAGTGGATGTTCAGATCTCTTGCACTCCTTCTATCTGAGACTTTCCATCAGTATTTTATTACATCTGTTATTGTTTGCTACTGCCATATACCTCTTCCCATATCTGATGGCAACAATAACAGAGCTATAACACAGACAAATGTTAATAAGTGGTCTGTGCTTCCTGATTCCTGATTTTTAGATTAGTATTATATCCAGTGACATTTTAATATATTACTATGAATATTTATGTTGAGGGCTCATTTTCACCTTAATGTTAAATTTTTAGTATAATTTTTTTAAAATGGTATAGGAAAAAAAATCAAAACTTTTCAATTATATTATTTATGAAGGGCTTTTTTTCCAGCTCAAATATTAAAAATATACTTAAATGCAGAGATGGCTAGCTATCAATTAAACTGCCTTCAGAAAGTGCAATTGTTAACTTTCATGTTTGTAACTGTAATTGCTATTTCAGTCCAATTAGAAACAACACAAATGCCTCAGAAAAGATCTCACAAATTGCCCTCAAAAAAAAAAAAAAAAAAAAAAAAATCACCACCACCACCAATAAAAACCTTGAAAAAATTAAGAATGTGTATAAGAGAAAAAAAAAAAAAAAAAAAAGATCACTGTTTTCTTTTTCTGTCTTCAGATTTCTCCAATAAACCTCTCTCTTTCTTGGAAATGATAAAGATGTTTTGAGTAAAAAGCTACATTCTATGTACTCTAAATGAAGTCTAGCATGTGTGTCTGTGGATGGGTATGTATGTGCACTAACCAAAGAATGATAGGTTAGAGATTATCCTGAAACCAGATTAGACCATGTTGTTTGCAGCAAATTAAAAATAATAGATATGCAAATCATAGTATTATTATGTAAATCATACAGTTTCAATATTCTGTTTGGTGGAGAACCATTTCAACATTTTCAATTTAAAATTACAATTGTTTAAATATCATAGTATTTAAGTAGGAATTTATTGACAGCATATGACAAGTTGAGAAATTATTTATTACATCCCATTCTACAGCAGCCTCACCAATGGCATCACTCAAAAGCTAAATGCTATTACAAGAAATAGGTGGAAAAGCTGTACAAGACCGTTGCATTTCATTCAATTATCTTCATCATAGAAAACGTACTAGGAAATGAATCTGTGCAAAAAGACAAACTTTGCCATCTTTTTCCAGTAACTCCTTAGTCAATCTTTCTCCTGATTTTTCTATCACACACTTAAACATAAAAACAAATAAACATGGTGTCTTCTTCATATTTCCACTTGAATGAGAAATATAAATACAAACAGTAGACCACATATTCTATCAGGATCTCTTTATTTTATTGCAATGCAGTTAGCCTAGTCACAGTGTCTCTTCAACATTTTCATAACAAAATTAGCAACTCTTCATAACCCCACCAAGAGCAGTTCATCTATGCACTACTGTTAAATTTTTCATATGGATGAATTTAACATTGCCAGCTTGCACTAGGCTAATGATGGGCAACCTCCTTTGGCTGCAAGAATAGCTATAAGAAGTGTATGTGTAAAGTAGCAATATCAGTATTATTCACCTTGAGAAATAAACAATCACACATTGGATGTGACAGACCTTCCATGTTAAATTGTTGTGGAGCTGGCCTTTCTGCTTTTCAATGATGTTCCAGACAAATCCTATTAAAAAATTTCATGTTGCTAATCACTTTGGGAGATCAACAAATCAATGCCTACTGGCCTTTTGCTGACAGCTCCTGTGTTAATTAGTAACATATAACAGGGACACATAGGGAAGGTTGTTGTCTTGTACCCACAAGCAATGCTTAGAAGAATCTTTACTGGAAATCAACTGATACAACAAACAACTCTTGAAATTCTACTGGAACAAAACAAAGATTAAATCATTTGCAAATCCACTTCTTTTAACTCTATCACTCTTGTATAGAAATTATAAAAATCCCTCATCTTGATCGTCCCCCTGTACTCGGCTCTGGTGAGGCCGCACCTCGAGTACTGTGTTCAGTTTTGGGCCCCTCGCTACAAGAAGGACATCGAGGTGCTTGAGCGGGTCCAAAGAAGGGCGACGAAGCTGGTGAGGGGACTGGAGAACAAGTCCTACGAGGAGCGGCTGAAGGAGCTGGGCTTATTCAGCCTGGAGAAGAGGAGGCTCAGGGGCGACCTTATCGCTCTCTACAGATACCTTAAAGGAGGCTGTAGAGAGGTGGGGGTTGGCCTGTTCTCCCACGTGCCTGGTGACAGGACGAGGGGGAATGGGCTAAAGTTGCGCCAGGGGAGTTTTAGGTTAGATGTTAGGAAGAGCTTCTTTACTGAAAGGGTTGTGAGGCATTGGAACAGGCTGCCCAGGGAGGTGGTGGAGTCACTATCCCTGGAAGTCTTCAAAAGACGTTTAGATGTAGAGCTTAGGGATATGGTTTAGTGGGGACTGTTAGTGTTAGGTTAGAGGTTGGACTCAATGATCTTGAGGTCTCTTCCAACCTAGAAATTCTGTGATTCTGTGATTCTGTGATCTTCTCCTTTTTTCTGATGAATAGTGTAAACAAAAGTACTGAAACTTAAGATATAGAGTATTTCTCAGTAACTGTCTCCAGGGTCTTTTTTGTAACTTGTATGATAAGATGGCTGAACAGGAAAAGAAGAGAGCAGAGGGGAAAGAAAATTTTGCAAATTTTGCAAATAGCACTCCCCAAATAGAAATCCCTAATATGCTGTCCTGTATAATGCAGACTCATCCTGCACACAGCTGACAGTCTCACACCAAAGAAGCTGATGGTGTTGTTGGTGGCAACATATCATATTTGAAAAAATGAGGAGGGCTTCAGCAACAAAAAGCCATTGATATTTCACTTTCTGTAGCCTAATACACACTACTGGGAATCTGCCCATACTCTGCAGCCTGAAATGGTGTGTGGAAATTGCAAATGTTCAGCCTTCAAAGTACATACTTCCTCTTGCCTGCCCTTGCTGCAAGAGTAGCTCAAACATATGCATTAGACAGAAAGTGGATATTCTCAACAAGAGGAACCTATATCGTATTAACTGTTTCTATTTTTAATTAACATCCAAATTATTAAATAGACTCTGTGCTCCTTTTCATACTACCTGAACAGTATATCATATTGGCAATGGGAAATTTGGAATAGGCTCTGAATGTTTTTCATTCACATTTCCTCCTGGAGAACATGAAAATTGATGCACTACACCTCATATAGGAGCATATGTAAACTGTGTCAGTAGATGACTTGTTTTAAAAATACTGGGATTGGAATGCTGTATGTAGTTTTGTGTTGTCCAGACTACTGAATATTGATTTTGCAAGGAAAAACAATGATGTTTCAGTGAGAATGTCAATTTACAATGTGAATTTACTATTAATGTTCTTCTTCTCACACTGCCTGTGGAACATCTGTTGCAGAAGTGGAGGCTACCAAGGACAGCGTGAACTTCAGGTGATAGAGCAATGTTGCTATTGGTGGATTTCCTTTTCCTTAATTAAGCAACAAAGGAGGGGGAAAAAAAGAGGGGGGGGGGGAAGGAGTTTTTTTTTTTTTTTCTCTTTTTTTTTTTTCTTGAGAAATCACTGTTTTAATAAACCAATCTGAATAATACAATTGTTGATTGGTCACTGCACTCCCGAGACATAAGGTAGAGATTTCAGTAGCAAATGTGTTAAGATTGCTATTAGTAACTTCAAAAGGAAATCAGAGATTGCTTTTCCTGCAGCAATTAACTCTGAGTAATAGGAAGTTTGTCCACATGTCATTCTTGCAAAGGTTCAGACACTGTTTCTAGAAAGAATAATAAACTTAAGACATAGACATTATCTTTTCACTAACGCTTTTAGCTATCAGTTGAGGCCCAAGGGTTGTTTGTGTTTTCACAACACAGAAACACAGAATGGACCAGAGCGATCAAAGAGGTAAGAGTGTAATCAGTATATGATTGAGATTAATGTGGGAAAGATAATCAGCAGTTTCTGTCTCTCAGGAAAACTGTTGACCTGCGCATCAGGGACTGGTTTTTATTTAAGCAGAAAGGCAAATAGGACATACATAATAAATACTCAGAAAAGGATTGAAGGGAAAGCAACCTTAAACAACTTAATCAAAAAGAAGCATAATTCTAAAAGTGCAAAAATATAGACAATAAAATATTAGTAAAAGAGAGCACCTGAATTTTAATGTAAAATATAATAATATACAAGTACCAGGAAAATAAATAAATAAATAAATAAATAACTGTCTTTCACTTCTGTTTAGAAGTAGAAGGCAACATGACCCAGAAAATGTATGCGAAATAGGTAAACCAAGAGATAATGTCAGACTGCATCAACATTATACAATCAGCCAAAAATTCTCATTTAAATTAAAACCACCTAAAGGAGGAAGGGATGGTTTCAATTCTCCATGGGGTCATATTCTTCCTGCATTATCACAGAATCACAGAATGTTTTCTCATATTCAGTTGGAACTTTGTTTCAGTTTGTGCCCATTGCACAAACATTCTTCTCAGGTTACATATCTTCTCAAGTCACCAGCAGTAACATTTTCAGAGGTTTTAAGGAACCAAACACCATTGTCTTGCAACAAAATGTAAATCTCTGTTACCTAGTTTCATTCTGAAAAAGTTTTCCAATTCTTTTTTTGGGAACCGCTTTCAATCTTTCCTTGTCTCAGCTTTCCATGTGGCTATGTTATCTGACTTTACAGATAAAAGAATGAATGTATTTATAGAGAGGTATTCTATTTGTAGTGATGAAAAGCAGTGAAAAATATGGATAGCTGGATGGAACACTTGAGGTGGCAAACAAAAGTCATTTGCTCTGATTCATAAATCACGAATTTGATACTGAGAAATATCTAGAAGAAAACATCTGTGGAAGATAATTTTTCTTTTCTTATTGTCATGTCTTTTATCATAATTGAAAAAATGGGATAGAAAAACATAATCTGTGGCATAGGAAATCTTTCCTACATTTTAGAAAGAAATTTCCATTTTCTTTCTGAAGAGGAAAGTGGGCAGAATGAATGCATCTGCCTACGATTCACAATTCCAAGAATGCTTGGTGAGATAAATTTAACTCTGAAAACACTTCAAAATATATAAGCTAAATTTTATCAGACAGTTAAATTTCTGTGCTGTGCAAACTGAAAAGTGTCTCAAGTTTCCCACTGTTGGAGTCCCATCTACCAAGACCGTCAAGGATGTAACAGATGTTGAGGCTTTTAATGAGGCCACCACAGAACTATGGGTTACGTTTGCACAGAGACATTGTGTTTTCTTTCAGATCGCCACATCCTTTGTGGTATGTTGTTGTCGTTTTTTTTTTTGTTTTTTTTTTTTTTTTAAGTAATAGTTATGTTAGAGTGACTAGCTGCTGAAATTTTGTACCTCGTAATTCTGAAGAGATACAAAGATTTTTCAGCTCACTTCAGCTACCTCAAGTATTCCATTTATTCTTTAGGCTATAAGTTCAGATCTACATGTGTACGTGCATGTATGTTTATCCTCCCTACGCTGCAAGGTTAATTTACAGTGCAGCAGACTCAAGCTTCACAGAGACAGAGAGAAAAAGCTGCATAGCATACTGTTCAGATTACTCCCTGAGTTGTTTGTGCATTGTGATCCATGTTCCCAGTCAACTACCCAGATCTTTGACTATTTATTAACTGCTGTGATTTTTTGAACAATGCAGTGAGAAGGAAAACTATAGTAATTTTAAATAGGATACCGTATTATAGGCAAAAGAATTGGTTAACTAAGTACAATATTGTGGCAGCTGTCTTTATTCCATTTCAAAAGCTCTGGCTTTAAAAGTTCATCAAGAAATTACAGCAATTTTCATATTGAATTAGTATAAACACAAAAATAAAATTAGGTGTACCTGTCTACCATTAGGTGAGATAAGTTCTACTTCCAAGGACTACACTGAAGGATATTGAGGCATTCGGGATAGCTTTGAGAAACAGCATACTCAGAGTTACAGTAAGAAAAAAGAAAGAAGGCACCAAATAGGAAATATTATGCTTGCGCTTTGGCTGCCATTGTCACTCAAAACATCGTTGAATTGCAATGAAACATAAATGTCCTTAAAGCAGTTTTTGCCACCCAGCTAAATAAAGAGAACTTTTCTAAAGGGCTGACAATGTGACATGTAATCATCATCTACAGCTCTGCCTACATGGCTGAAAATATAAAATAATGGAAGGTCAGGAAGAAATGCTAAAAGGCATTTCAGGTGTCAAGCTTTGTAATTTATTAAGCACTTTAAAATCAATATGAGATTTCACAGGTGTCTGTAACAAGACTACAGGTCATAGTAGTAGAGTATGTAAAAAGTCAACATCACGTGCTGGAAAAATGTGGACAACATTCATAACAAATGCTAATATACTACAGATAACCCAGAGATAACAAAGCATTTTAACTTCCTGATGATATGTAATATCCAAAATTATATATAGTAGAGGTCATTACCTAAGATAAAAGACTGCAGTATGATGACCTAAAAGAACTATAAAATAGACTTGGATGTCATTTACCTACCCAATGAAATGATGACTCACTGATACATCCTAATGGTAGTACGTAAGTACTAAAAATACAGAAGACCTACAGTGGCTCTTTGAGATATGCCAAAGCTTAAACTGTATTTTATAGATGTAGCTTACTCCAGACAGAGGCAAATGAGTCAAACCAGACAATGAGTATGGCAGTAAGCCCTGCTGTGAATTGAGTTATGAAAAATTCCAGTGTCATATGCTGCCAAAAGAAACAATAACAGCTAAAGACTGCTACACATTTGGCAAAATGTCAGCAAAATCCTAAAATCAAATTATTTCTTTCTTTTTCTCTTGAAACAATGCAGTCTTGGATATAAGAGCATAACATTGACAAATGTTATTAGAGCCCATTCAGCATGAGAACATTGATCTTTCAGCACAGATACAAATACACTAGATGATACCACTTCCTGTTATCAGTCAGTGTTTCTTTCATCAATGTTCTTAGTTTCAAAATCACAATTTTCATAATAATGTATAAATGGAGACACTGAGGCAGTTATATATGGCATGGCTGATCTTGAATAACAGGTAACACATCCAAAAACCACATAAAAATATTCATCTTCTAGGGGTGGGAGGCAGAAGACTAAAAAATGATAACACGGGTAGATTTAGTTGTCTAGACTTCCTTTAAATTCCTTCTAGAAGTACTTCTAAAAAGTGGTATATCTCATTGCCAGGTGGAGGTCTTATAATTTTTTCATTATCAGAATTCTAACCATGCCTTTCTCTGCACTGACTTCAAGGGGAGTTCACATGTTCAGTTGCATACACCTGAAGCTAGGTGAAGTGAATCCCATCCAGGCTGGTGTTTACATTGACACATACAATTTATAGTGCTAAGTTTTCACAGACTAGATGCTGAAAGCAGCACAGTCAGCATTGCATTAGAGTATGGAAACAAGGATGTCACCAAAATTAGAACAAAAAAGCCTGAGTGCTGTCAGCTGCTACTGACACACAGCCAAGGGAATCTGCAAATTCCTGATGGTTGCTAGAAAGAGGGCCTTAGGAACTAAAAGAATTTCAGGGAGGGAAGGGAGAAAGGAAAAGGTGCAGCTCCTTCTATTACCAAATGTCTTCCTACCACTCAGCGTACAGCAAAAATAACACATTAACATACTTATGCCCAGACTAATATGCCTTGCTTCCTATTGTGAGTCACAGCAGCTTTAATTTGCATGGAAGGGCTGCCACAACACACATGAGTTTAATCTTTTCACATTGAGCCCAGTAATAAGCGACTCCAAATCATGGCTCCAAATAAATTTCAGATGAAGTTATGAGTCTTTCCGAGGGAGGGAAGAAAAAAAGAAAAAAAGAAGAAAAGAAGAAAAAAAAAAAAAAAGAAACAAAAAAAGTAGCCCATTTGTTTCACTGTTGTACTGTGTTTCATATGTGTTTCAGAGTCCTTCATGTACAAAATTCTCTCACTACCGGCATCCAGTCAGACCTGCTGTTACTATTTTGCATTTAATAGAATTTCTATAACCAGCCAAAAACACCTCATTATCTGAAGTACTCTCAAATAATATGTAGGCAGTGCCCTACAAATTAGATAATATTTTTATAGAATTCAAGACATATCCCAGATTTTAAGAGGTGCCATCTCATCATTTAAACTAAGTATTTTGAAATGCTTGCAAGTATTAATTATTTAAACCTCACAACACCTTTGTGACCAAACACATAAGTATTATCAAGGCAATTTTCATTGCTATCATACAGTTTTAGAGTTTGGATGAAAAGCTGCTCAGGGGTCCAGGCATTAGAAGCCTCATCTGAAAAGAACTGCAAGTACACTTGTTAGAAAACCAAGAAGTAGAGAAATTGACCCAGAAGGCAGCTTAATTGTTTTCCACAAACATTCTAACCGAATGGCGTTGTACACATTTCTTCCTTGAAAATGAGCAAGCCACATTTGTAGAGAACAGTCCTTTCATCAAAAGGTATTTTTCAATTTAGCTGAAAAGATGGAAATGGAACAAGGAAGAAACTACAGAAAGGAGAGCTATACCTCATCTTCTTTGTTTGTAGGGAAGAAGATCAGAGACAAAGGCAGACAGTGTCATGGACTGAAAATAAGGATCTCAAATCTCTAGCAATTTGTGCCTCTCTCTGCTTTCAATTAATGTAGCTTTAAAGAGTATATGATACAGATGGCCTGTGTAACTAAACCAATCATGTCATGATTTTCTTATGAGAGGAAAAAGGAACATATAACAGGAAAGACACCTACTTCAGCCACTGTGACAAACCTTTGCCTACATAATATGCTTCATACTTACACACTTGCATTCTATATTTATATCTATTTTACTTATTTCTATGATTAAAAAGAAGGATTAAAATAGGTGAAAAGGTAGGTTCTCCCTCCATTCAAAAAATCTAGTTTAAAATGTTTTAACTACAAACACTGATGTGGTCCTCACTGTTGATATAGTACAAAAAGGTATCTTCTGCTTGCAATTGTAGGGAGTCAAGGCTTCACCCCTTGAGAAGTCACAACTAATAGTTCATAGATATAAGGCAAGGTTAGGATATAGATGGCTTTTAAATTACCAGCACAATTTCAATCCTGCAGTGTTATTTTTCCATGGATTTAATCCTAATTAAATAATCTAAGAAAATATCATACATCATCTACTTTCTCAGACAGGTAGTTAAAATACAAAATGTAATAAAACTGCAGTTGGATTACAGAATCCAAAGTACTGAAGGGTCTCTTGCATATGTCACTTTAACATTATCTTTAACCAAGATAAGTGTCTTGTGTCTTGTCAGCTTTCCTTTAAAAATACTTAAGTAACAAGAAATTTAAAATAAAATAAAATAAAATACAATACAATACAATAAAATAATCCCTGAATTATAACTTGTTTTATAAGCCATAATTATCAAGCTAATTATAAGCCATAATTATCAATAAAAGTAAGTTAAATCTGATTTTAGGAAAGGACAGTATTTGCTCATCAGTTATTGTATTCATTGTTGTGATTAATAAATCATAAGAAAATAGTTGTTTCATTTCACGAGGAAACTGTAAACTTTCCCGAGATGTTATTATCCCTTCTGTTCACTTAACTGAAACCTTCTTGGAACCATCAGCCATGTAATGAAAAATTAGTTTCTGTACCTGCAATAGAGTGAAATGACAAATGACAACAATCATTCTGGAATTCAGTATCAACAACAAATAATTAAACAGTGAATGAACCTGACAGAAGACCTTTAAGATGTTGCCAAACTCTATTTGGATAAACTGAATGTTTACAACACATCTAATGATTTCATCAGTCTTAATTGTAACTGTGGCTGGGAAAAAACTCACGTGTTCTAAAAGTAATGAAGTAATGTCAAATGTTTCAAAGGGAACAATTAACTTTTTCACGAATATTTATAGTTTTTCAAATAATCAGAAACCTGGGAAAATAATGGTAATTGTAAGAGAAGGTCTATTTTATGCACACAAAATAGAAATTTCCTTACACAGCAAATATGAGCATTATATTCTTTGAGTATATTTAATACTGAGAGTTTTCTTTTCCTCCATTGTAGAAACATTTACAAAATACTTTGTGTTTTAAATAGAAAAAGAATTGCTCAATAGCAACAAGCTCACATAATATATTCTGGTTTTATTGACACATAAACAATGTATTTATTGTAGTCTTGATTCCTCTGTATAAAATAGGAGTATTCCCTGTGACTTAAAAGGAAGTCATACAAACCTGAACAATATATCTATTGAATTGAAGACATAATTTAACTAAATATATATATGTTTAAAAAACCCTGGGAGTAAAATTGTACTTGTCAGTATTTCTACATTCCTCTTCAGGAAGACAAAATAAACTGAAAATATGTTAATGATGGACTACAGTTACTAACTATTAGCTATTGGTAACACCATCAAGGAACACATACACACACATGAAGGTGAAGACCTCTAAAAACATGCTATGATTTGCTGTGGTGGTGTGATTGTAAAATGTTTGCACCAGGTTGAATTACTGGGCTTCAATGGCTATATTACTCACCTTCACTAAATGTAATTGTAATAGTTAAGACAGGACATCTGAGCAGAATAACAAACATTAAGGACTAGCTCATGGAATATGCTGAATAACAAACTGAACTTCATTATAGGGTAGAGAGCTAACAGCAAGTTTTCCTGGAAGAAAAGATACCTCAGGAATGAAAAGGAATCTCTATTATCTAGCTACTAAGACACTCAATGCCTCTGATTCAAAACCCATTTCAGAAACCCAAGCTGGAGAGCAAAGTGAAGAGGGGGCATTTGTATCTTTTTATAAACTTAAATTCTTTATGAGAAAAACTCCTAGAAATCATAGACTATTTTTTTATAATTGTGAAGAAAACAGTTCCAATGTAACCATGAGATAACCCATTTTACTGGGTGGATCTTGAATTCACAGATCAGAAGAACAAGTCATCCAGGAGCTTTCTGGAGTGTGTTGATTATTCATTTTTAATACAAGACATCAATGAGCTGAAGAGAGGAGGTTCTCTGCTGAACCTAGTTGCAAACAAAGAAAAATGGTTTGGAGATATGAAGGTTGCTGCAGTGACCATGACATTGTGGAGTCCAGCATCCTGAGGGGAGAGAACAAGGTAATTAGCAGGACTTCAGGTCTGGACTTCAAGACAGAACACTTTGGCTTCCTCAGGTACCTGCTTGGAATAATCCCAAAGGAAATAACCTTGGAGAGAAGAGGCTGATTTTCAAGGATCACTGCCTCCAAACTTAAGAACAGTCTATCCCCACATGCAGCAAAGGTTGAAGGAGGACCACACAGACAAACAAGATCTTGTCTAAACTAAAACATAAAAAGGAAGCATTCAAGAGGCATGCTCTTGAGACAGTGATAGGAGTCCCAGAAGAAATATAGAAATGCAGTCTCAGCATATAGGGATGATGTTACTAAAACCAAATCCATTTGGAGTTGAATCTGGTGAGGGATGTGAAGAGCAACAAGAAGGGCTTGTACTCTTATTGAGTATATTAATTGCAAAAGGTTCAAGAGGCAAGTCTGGTTCAACCAGACTCTCCTCAGTGGTATCCAAAGAGATAACTTGAAAGGACAAGAGGCAAGGGCAAAAACTGAAATAAAGGAAATTCTGTGAAAGTATAAGGAAAAGCCTATTTCATATAATCATAGAAAGATTTGGGTTGGAAGATAAAGATAATCTAATTCCAACCCCCCTTCCATGGGCAGGGACATCTGCCACTATACCAAGCTGCTCAAAACCCCATCCAGCCTGGCCTTCAACACTTCCAGGGATGGGGCATCCTCATTTTCTCTGGACAATCTATTCCAGTGCCTCACCAACCTCAGAGTAAAGAACTTCTTCTGAATAGCTAATTCAAAACTACCTTCTTTTAGTTTAAAGCCATTATTCCTTGTTCTATCACTACACTCCCTGATAAAGAATCCCTCCTCAGGTTTCCTTTAGGCCCTCTTTAGGTATTGGAAGGTTGTTCTAATGTCTCTCTGGAGCCTTCTCTTCTCCAGGCTGAACAACTCAGCCTGTCTTCGTAGGAGAGGTGCTCTAGTCGTCTTTGTGGACATCCTCTAGACTCTTTCTAATACTTCCTTGTCCTTCTCATGCTGGAGGCCCCAGAGCTGAATGCAGCACTCCAGGTGGGGTCTCATGAGAGCAGAGGGGGACAATCACCACTCTTGACCTGCTGGCCATGCTTCTTTTGATGCAGCCTAGCATACAGTTGGCTTTCTGGACTGCAAGTGCACATTGCTGGGTCATGTTGAACTTCTTATCCACCAACAACCCCAGGTCCCTCTCTTCAGGGCTGTTCTTAGTCCATTCTCCACCCAACCTGTATTTGTGCTTGGGATTGCCCCAGCCCAAGTGCAGGACCTTGCACTTGACCTTGTTGAACCCCATGAGGTTTGCACAGGCCCACCTCTTGAACCTGTCAAGATCCCTCTGGATGACATCCCTTCCCTCCATTGTGTTGACCACACCACACAGCTTGGAATCATCTGCAAACTTGCTCAGGGTGCACTCAATTTTACTGTCCAAGTCACCAACTAAGATGTTCAAGAACACCGATCCCAGTACTGATCCCTGAGGAACACCACTTGTTACTAATCTCCCCCTGGACATTGAGCTGTTGACTACAGCTTTTTAAGTGTGACCATCTAGCTAATTCCTTACCCAGCATGTGGTGTCTCCAATTTAGAGATAAGGATGGGGGACAGTGTCAAATGCTTTGCAAAAGTTCAGGTAGATTAAGTAATTTATTTTTTGAACCTGCTCTACTTAACCCTGTTTTGAGCATGGGATTGGACTAGTTGGTCTCTAGAGGTCTCCTCCAATCTCAGCCATTATGTGGCTCTGTGAAATGTTAAACTTTCTGAAGCTGAGTTTAAGGTCTTGTGTTGCATAGGAATCACATTGGCTCCCTGCAGAAAGGCAAACTTCACTCCTCATTGTTCAGCCATGCACATGAGCTTTCTGGTTAAGAGTATCATTTTAAGATATACAACTTACATCATTTTAAGACTTACAAGAAATACAACTTTGGGGAAGAAAAGTTAGGAGAAATAAGTCACCGTTTTTCTATAACTGAGAATGCTGCATTGTAAATATTTATATAGCCACATACCAATGTATATTTACTTCACTGCAGTGCAGAGAATACAGTTAAAATCTTGCAGGGAAGTGTCTCATGCTTTTAATATTCAGCAGTTCTTATGAAGTTCAAGATCATGTCCTAGTATGATTTATTTATTTTTAAACAGAGAATATTTCCTTAGCCCTGAGAACAATCCTTGAAAGAACAAAATATTTCTACAGGCAAATATGTTGAAAATTAAACTCTGGCTTGTGTATACAAAGGCAGGAAATACTAATGCATTAAAATAATCAAAGCATATGGTAATGACCGACATGAAGAGCAAATTGTAAAATAATAATAATACTGTAGAATAAATGCACACAACCAGCAGATATCTCTAGAGTATTCTTTAATGTCTGATCATAATGAATTATGAATATTTTCTGGTTTTGTTCTTTTCCCTGTGGAAGACTGATCACTGACCTGCCTAGCACATGCTGGATGCACTTGCCCAAGGACAATCTAATCACAGAAAATACGGAGGCAGCATGTGTTAAATCCCAACCCTAATCAAGGCTAAAGGGGAAAGGCCACAATTTCTACCATATATGAAAAATTTAAAGCACTTATCAGCCCTCTGCAGGAGAGGACTCTGATGGCTTTGCATTTGAAAGAGAATAATCATGTGATTTTCAGCTCTCCTGGTTTAGGCTCTGATCATTTTTAAACATGAAAGTAAAAGGCTACAAGCAAACAGAAGAGTGCGTATTAGAAGAAAACACATTAAGGTAACTACTCAATATGTACTCTGGGGTAAAGACTTGTAGTCTACATTCTTTTAATGCACAAAATAGCATAACACAGTCATTGCAGATCAAGCTGTGGTTCACTATGCTGAAGCAGATAGATGGATATCTGAGAAAATGAAAATTAAGCAGATCCTGATATGGTTTTTACTGCTAGTCGTACTGGCTAAAACATACCTATTTTTGTCCTGCAAAAGACTTCCCGTTTCCTATTTTAAAAGGCAACTTTAACTACTTCTGATTGCAAAACCTAAAGAAAGTTGAAAAGACAGCTTCAAAACAACCTTTTCTTCATCAGTTGTTACATGGTGGGAGACAACAGCAGTCTTCCAGGATGAAAAAAAAAAAAAAAAAAAAAAAAAAAAAAAAAAAAGTCACCTGAGGCCACAAAGCTCTTTTAGAACTGAGAGTTCAACTGGATGGGTGGCTGTGAACTCCAGCAGCAGAATGCTGCAACCTGCAGTTGTCTTCAAAGGTAAAATTTGCTCCAGATCCCTGCATCTTCTCTGCTGTGGTTTGAGCTCCTTCAAAATTTGAGAGGACAGGTGGATTGTAACTTCTGGTAATGGCATATAAATGCAATTGCTGGAGGCACATTCCCTCCCACTTGTGAAAATCTGCTTTAATATATGGGCCATCAATAAGCTAGTTGATCTGGGGATAGATAAATATATATGTGAAAGTGAACACAGTTGAACAGGAGTAAGATGGGCAAAGTCATGTGTGAGTTACAAATATTCATTCTCGTATTAAAAAATTGACTAAAACCATCACAAGTGTTCATAAGAAAATGTTCCTCTTGTCATTAATTTGAACTGTGCATGTTATTGTTAGGCTGTTTGGCAGAGGGGCTGTACTGTAAGTGGAACAGAGATGGTAAGGCAAAATGACAAAATGTTTTTCCTTCACTGAGCTCCTGAACATGTAAATGCAGTCATGGCCCCCATACAATTAAATATTACCACATATGGAAGAGCAGGGAAGGACTGGAAGCAGGGTTGTTTACAAACACTCCCAAACTAGATTAGGGTAAAAATCATAATTCATAAATTTTATGCACTTCTGAGATTTTCCAGTAAAACAACTCTTCTTTCCAGTAAAAAACTCTTCTTCATACCAGCATTCTAGTCGTGGCCTAAAGAATTTTGTTTATACCGAGAAGGTAGGTAATCTGCTTTGGAAAGGGCACCAGAGCCAATAAGTCAGTAACCTGAATCTTGTGCTCAAGAACAAATAACAGTCTGTGTCTTTTGAGGATCTCCCAGCTGTAACTGTGTGTTCTGTGGGATAGTGAAATGGAAAATTATGAATTCCAGTCATAAATAACAGGAGCTATTGTCTTGCAAAGGAGGTAGTTCTGGGCCTGCACATGGGGAGAGCTGTATGTTCCCAAGGCACTTACCAGAGACTATCCTATTGTTTCTGGGATAAAACCCCAAAAGTCAGAGGGATCATGAGGCCCTACTTTTACAATCTCTATCTGTACTGAAAACCAAGATCAAGTGAGATTTTGTCTTTCTGGTCCAGAAGAAAAATTTATCTGTCCAGTACTAATCTGAATCTCAGAATAAGATGTAAATAAACATATCATAGTATGCTACCAAGAGCTTCTAACTGCTGTTCCTAAAATAAATAAATAAATAAATAAATAATAATGAAAAAAAATAAATAAACTGTTCATTACATTGGAGAATATGAATTGTCTTCAGAATTCTCTTAAAAGGAGAAAATCAAACCAGTATTTAAGCAACAGCATTCAGGATACATATGAAAACAATATGAATTCAAAAAGGTGTTAGAACAAGAGACTTGTTTGTTTGTTTGTTTTTTCTTCAGTAAGATTGCTTAAACTTCTTATCCCTGTTTAAGAACAAATTTTGATTTTTCATTTTTCAGAAAAGTTTGATATTTTATAGAACAGAGGGAGTGCATTCCGAAGGCAATTGCTATGAAATGGATTCAAGTTCAAGGAGATGGAATGACAACTGGCTGAATGGACAGTCCCAGAGAATGGTGATTTGTCAAAGTCTAATTAGAGGGCAGTAACTAGTGGTGTACCCAAGACATTAATAGTGGGTCCAGTGCTGTTCATTATCTTCATTAACAATCTGGATGATGGGGTAGAATGTACCCTCCAATAGGAGGAATGTTTCCAGCAAGGTGAGAGAGGTGATCCATCCCCTCTGATCAACACTGGTGAGGCCACACCTGGAGTACTGTGTCCAGTTCTGAGCTCCCTAGTCAGTGCAAGACATGGACACACTGGAGAAGGTCAGGAAAAGGGCCACTGAGATTAAGGGCCTGGAGCCCTTTCTCCTATAAGAAAAGGCTAAAAGGCCTGGGACTCTTCAGCCTGGAGAAGAGAAAGCTCCAGATGAATCTTATGAATGTGTGTAAATACCTGAAGGGAACATACAAACAGGACAGAACCAGGCTCTTTTCATTGGTGTCCAGTGACAGAAAAGGAGGCAATGGGCACAAACTGAAACACTGAATGCTCTATCTGAACATGAAGAAACAGTTTTTCTTTGTGCAGGTGACTGAACCCTGGCACAGGTTGCCCAGCGAGGTCACAGTCTCCCTCTTTGGCTCCATTTAGATGTCTTGACATGGTCTTAGGCAACCAGATTACCTCCAGAGGGCTCTTCCTACCTCAACCATTCTGGTATCCTGTGATCCTATGATTCTGTGAGCTTTTTCTTCTAGTATTTCTTTTAGCACTATTTCTTCACATATGAATATACACATAACCTTGGATTTGTCCATCCCTCCCTCCAGATGATGCCAGTTTTAAGATATATCATGGATCTTAAATTCCTGTTTTAAATATATATTTTCTTTTATAAAGATATAAGCTTTAAAATTACAAATTATTTTTCACTTGGCTTTAAAGACCAATTATTTTGAAAATTGTAATAAAATCTAATAAAAATTGAACAATTTAATGAAGTACTGCATTAATTTAGAGTGGAAGTTAAACCTATAACCATGGCAACAAGAACAAGAAAACAAAAGGTCCTTTCTATCCTCTGTGTTGTCATGATTACAGAGTTATAATGGAAGATATAATGTCTTATTTATTGAAGTGTTTAATTGCATTAAAATTTTTCAGATACTACCAATCTTTGCTTCAAATTAAAGAAAAATACATAAACATATATGGAGCAGTCTGGTTAGTTTAACCTAGCAAAAAGATGACTGAAAGAGGACATGATTGCCTTCATCAGTATGTTAAATATTAAATCTCAGTTAAAAAGACTGTTTAAGCTATAGTATCTAAGATCAGCAAATGGAAATCAGATGATCGTGAAAGCAATCAGTCAAAAAACTGGGGAAAGAAAACTTTCTAATGATCAGAGCAGAGGAATAAAAATAGCTCAGGATAAATAAATAAATAAATAAATCTCAGCTACTGAATTTCTAAGATGACACAGAACTGATTAATGAAAGGAATTCAGTATCATGGTGCATGTGGGTACATCTACATTAGTAAGTAACATAGTAGCAAATAGGAGTAGAAGTAGATATGTGGATCAATACAGTTGATGATGAGTAATCAAGATCCACAAAATATGCATTTAAAGGTGCTTATTTTTGATTCTCTACACTAGTCCCAAGGACTGAATGTCCGCTAGCCACTGCATGAAATGTACTTTTGGCATCTATTTGCCAACTTAATCTTATCTGAAAGTAATCCAGTTTGTGGTGTCTAATATCCATTGATGTTGAAAGCCAAGTGTAAGAATGGAAACATCTGAGAGAATTGCTTGAAAATACTCTGTAGATGTTAATGTAAATGCACCCATTTGATAGTAAAACATGAATCCACTGAATTCTGAGAGGAAAGCTGTATATAGATTTTTACATTTAATTAAAAAAATATTTCTATAACACTGAAGATATTTTAGATTGTGTGTTTACATGTAACAAGGGAGGATATAAAATATCAGTTTGTTAATTCACTTGGCTGAATGCAGTAACAGAAAATATACAAGGTCTTGTAATACTTCAAAGCTGAAAAAGATATTTTGTGTAATGTAATGGATAACAGAGTTCTTCACCCCTTGAAGTTCTATAATGGTAATTTTTATTCCTGTTCTACTATAGGTTTAATCTTAAAAATAAACATACATAAAAATAAATTTCCTATTATTCAAATATACGTTCTGAATGTCTATAAAACTATATACACAAGTTAGATATAAAAGGATATTGCAGGAAATCAATTCGTGGTGGATTTCCAAATTTCCAAAGATATTTTTCTTTAATATATATATATATATAATTCTTTATAAAAATGTATTTGAAAAATCTAATTTTACATCTAAACATTCCTTCTCTATTTTAATTTTATTTCATATTGTATATATATATATATATTAGGCAATACAAAAGAAATATCTGAAACAATGGGTAATTTCAAAAGGAACCATTAATGAATTTCATATATAAAAATAATAAAAATGGCATATTTTGACATTTTCAGGACTGTCTTCTTCCCCTTGTTTCTTCTGCCTCCAAAGGACATATTGACAAAATCAAAATCAATTTTATGAAGTTTTTTGATCCTGACAGATCTTCACTGTTCTGCGGAAAAAGGTCTGACTCAATTTTTGCCTAAACTGTTCTAGGTACAATGCTGACCTTGCATCATCAGCCACAAATTATTGACTGTTTCTGATGAACCTTTTGAAAAGGTACAGAAAATTTAATCTGCAGATTAAAGCAGGTTCCTGCTGCCCACTTCCCAGAGACCCATGCCAACATAAACACAGTTACTGGATAAAACATTTAAAATTAATATAATGATAACATATAATTTTAACAAAGCAATTAAATTTCTATAATCCTAATAGACACAAAGTCAATGAAATGCAAATGTGCCATATATGGGAAAAGTTCATGTGAATATATACTTTGCAGGTAGATCTGGTCAACATATTACAGGATTTTAGGATTTTATTGGTGTCGTTAATGCATCAAAATTTCATGATTTCATGGTCATTAGTCATTATTCCCTAATTTATTTCCATAACTGTTCTAACTGCTGAACTGCTCAAAATTTGAAGAAATGGGGATGAAGGAAGAAGAAACATGGATAGATAATCCTTCCAGACCAAAAAAAAAAAAAAAAAAAGCACCAAAACAAATCATATCAAGTGTATATGAAGCATATATATGAGCTTCTCTGAAAAGACTGCAAAACCTCATTAGAAAAGGTAGAACTGTTTCTTAAAACAGACCTGCATCCATTATCTCTTCGCCATACATCAAGTTGATACTGTAATACAGCCTTTCTCCCTGTCTCTAACTTTTGCCTCACCATGGTAGGACTCTGTTCATAACCCAAGTTAAGGAGATTTGCATATAAACTGCACACTAGTGATTTTTAAACTATTATTTGATTTTATTATTAGTTAATTTTATGCCGCATTACTTACTCATTTGCTTAGTGTACAGACTTTATTTAATACTTAGTATAGTTTTACAGCTGATATGAAGTAGAGATTTCAAACAGCTGGGCCCTGTATCACCATCTAGTAGGAAGAGCATGTAAACCCAATACACTTACTTAAAGTGATTTTATAATTTTTGTAACGGCTAAGTGCTGCCATTAACATTAAACAAAGGTCCCCAGCTGAACCTCCTTTGTTCCACTAATTAATCTAGATCTCTAAATCATATTGAATCCTGTTCAAAAGCCACGTGCAGGGGACAGGATGGTGAAAAGTAATTCTATCTATCAAGCTCAGTTTTGTAATTTAGCTGGTGTGAAAGAATGTTGTGGTTGAAGTGCTCTTTCAGGTATGCTCTTCTGCTTTACAGAGTATTTAAAGGTCCAGAAATGGTAATGGGGTAACCAGGTCTATGTCCACAAGAACATAAACAACTTAAGACTTGCTGTTCAGGTTTACACTAAAAAGCTCTGTTTATTCTGTTAAATTTTCTCTGACAGAAGTCAGTAATCTGGCATAGCCTTGTCCATATAACTTCTTTGACAGAAGAAAAGAGTATGGCTTCATACCACTTAATCCTCCTATACAGTGCCTCTTCACCACATAACAGAAATCTGCCTATGGATTAATACCTTACAAATGCTTGCAGAATAGTTTATGTTTTTTTTCATTATGGTAAATAAGGAAACATGCATAGATGTCTGCTTGATTTGCTACTGTAATGCTCAATGTTATTACAAAATGTATGTAGTTATAGCCTAGGTGGACCGTTTCAAATGGTTTTAATTATGTCACTTTTCAGTTAGCAAGAATATGGTGTTACAGGATGAGATATGAATATACTAGAATTAGACCAGAATATGGTGTTACAGGATAGAGTTAGACCCAAATGTGAAATATTGTTTTGGAAACAGTTCTTTCCAGAAATAGCCCCCAACACCCTCTGAACTTCAGAAATATCCCTTTTGTGTTGCTCAATCTTTTTTTTTTTTTTTTTTTTTTTCCATTTGTTACTTCAAAACTTAAAAGGATATGGATTCTGTGGGCATACCACTATGTGGTATGTCTATGCTAGCAACAGTCCCATGAGATGAGCTTTCCAAAAATTCTGCTTTTGTTCCCTTGGAATTCATTAAAAACTAAGAGCACTCAGCTTTCTGCTTCTGCCTGAAAATTTGGCAAATGCACTAACAATGATCACAGTTAATCAGAAATGTTCAGTTTCACAAGTGTGCATCCCAGGCACTGCACACCTATTTCATATTTGGAGCCATAGAGATGTAAAATGTGTAGGTTTTGTCTTGCTGATTTTGTACTCTACTCTGTTGTTCTGCCAGCCTGCAGTTTTATTTTAACTGCTTCATAATTTATTAATGCCAATTTTCTCTAATCTTCCTTCAGCAAACACAGCAGGGTAGCCTTCATTCAAGCAAAAGTCACAATAGTCCAGGATTTCTGTTAAACTCTGTACCTACACACAAATAAGCTTTTAAAAACTCAAGGTAAAATTAAAACAAGGTAGATTTAAACTTGGGGGTTTCAGGGCTCATTATTCAATACTTATTGCAGGAAAGGTACAATTTTAAACCCAAATGAACTCTGGGATTCTAATAATTACCTTACTTCTGGTATGACTGTGGAAAGCTATTACAAACCAGCCTATTATACTTCTTTCTTACCTACTGAAAGTGTGTGTGTGAGTGTGTGTGTGTGTGCAGAGAAAAACTCTTAAGCAGATGCATTGAAAAAGAACAGATGTGTTCACAGAACAAATTTTCCGTGCTCCATTTTCTGCTATGTATGTATGTTTGTTTACGGAAGTAGGAGGCATAATTCAGGCAATGGATGGTAAAGAACCTGACTATCCATACAAATCATATCTGTTTAAACATTGACTGGAAAGGACAATTCATTTTAAGGGATTTTCTTTTGTCTTTTTCTGTGCATGGAATTTCTATAACCTTCTTCAAATATTAATAGGCTTGACATCCTCCGGTCACCTTTATGGGGTGTATTCACTCCTGTACACCTGCTACTACCAAAGAGCAAGAGAGAACCTTCCCTAAGAGTGATGCCTAGGGAAAGCTTTCACATAGAGAGATGAGCAAGGTCTTAGGTGAACCTATCCTACAATTAATTAATGCTTGTATTACCCAAAATTGAATTAATTATTAAAAAAAAAAAAAAAAAGTTCACAAGAAGTCAATCACTAAACTGTAAGGCTTTTGAGTAAAGCTTCTGAATATTAGCTTTTTTTCAAAACTGTTTCACCAGAGCCTGGTATTTCTTTGCAGGAAAAGTTATATTGTTTTATTATTTTTTTTCGTGGTTATGTCCTTCACACGAAATGTGTGCAGCAAGAATATCTATCAGAAACTCCAGAGAAATCTTTCCACTCTGCTATTTATTGAGAAACTCTATCTTCTGCATTTAGTTTAGAATATCGTTAGTTAATAAGATTAAATTTAGTTTAATATCCCTTATGGTTTCCTGCAGTCACATAGTAATTCATTACACTGTGAAATGTTTTGTGATTGATGCTATGTAGCACAATAGGCTGGATTAATCAAAGAGATAAGAAGTAGATTTTTACCTCTTAAATATTAATGAATAACTGGAACTCCAATTCTCTGACATTCTAAAACAGATAAAAAACCAGAAGGAAATCTGTAGTAATGGACAGCTGCCACATAATTTCTTCCTTTAAATTAAAGAAAAAAAAAAAAGAGAGAGAGAGAGAGAGATCGCAGAGTTAAATATTTATAAAAGGTAATTTATTTAATAAAAAACTATATCAGTCAAATATTAAAACAGCAATTATCATCATAATTATATACTTGCTTTCATATAACTGGAAACATCATTTATACAACAGGGGCCAGTTTGCAACTAATAAGCACTGCCTCAGCACAATGCTTCTTACAACTTGTGTTGGCAGAGAAGCCAGCACAGCTTTATCTCTTTTTCAAGCAACAGCTTATAAGGCCTTTAGAAAGCTTCTCAGCTTGAGTAAATCAGGAAGCAGATAAATAAAATACTCATAAATTAAATGTGATATATAAATTCCTAATTAGAGCTTGCAGTTTTGAAACAAGATCATGATCTAAATGTATCTTTAGGAACTTCCTGCTACTCTCTTTTTATAACTGACATCACGATGGCCTCTCTTTAGCTCTGTAATTGTTTGCATTTCTGCTAGTAGGTATATAGAAAATATGCCAAATCTTCAATTCTCAGATTATTTCCTTGCTCTGCTGAGCTCTGTTCAGAGTCATTCCCAGTATATACAACAGACAGCTGCAGAAAGGACTGTTATGGATGAGGTGGGTACCTGCCTCCCACCAGTCAGAAAACAATCTGGTTGCATCCATACTTCCAAATGAGTTCCAGGTAACATACCTCATTTCTCACCACCTGCATTTTTAGAAGGACATTTAACAACATTTTCGTAAAGTCAACACTGTCCAAGCTGTAATCCTAACAACTGAAAACTACCCTCAGAGACAGTAAACAGTTTTGAGCACATTGAATTTCTTAGTATGTATATAGCCATACAGATTTAGGACTTGCACCTTAATCTCTGTAATTCCAGGAGAAATCCCTAAACCTTATGACTATTACACATTGCAGGCTCAGTGCTTCTGGAGTTGTCTTTTGGCTTTCTTTTAACCTATTTAATATTTAATTATGTAGCTAGTGTATAAATTCAACAGGAGAAAAATGCAATGTCAGAATCTGCTACTCCAATGGTTTGGACATGTGGAAAAAAAATAAGATTACATTTTCCCTGCATTGGCAGGCAGGATAGAGTTTTTAAAATACCCTTTTGTGGGGTGAGTCATGCAAGCTATCATTAGGCTGTTAGTTATTCCTGTCCTAGGTATTTCATATTGGGATATTTTGATTACACCTATAATTAAACACAGTACAAACAAAGGTTATATCACTCTCAGTGCTCCAGGCTGACCAAGTATGAAATCATGTCACAGAGAATTCGTGTCTGTTTGCATCCAGAACTGTATATCAACTATTATTAACCCTCTATTAACCCTATTAACCCTCTAGAGGTTATCACTTTCTGTGAACCCCTAGTCTCAGTTAGTGAGAGTAAGAATATGTGCACTCAACTCTGGTAAGCATTCTGTAACATAACAGGGAGTCCACAAGCTAGACACTGCAAGAACAACAGTTGAAAAAGGTTCTCTGTAATAGCTTTATATTTATCAATTATTTGACTTTCAAAGGTGATAACTATACACAAATCCTAATGTAAGTAGTTTAAGAGTAACCAAAAAAACAGTTTTTTCAGCTCTTCATAATGGCTGATATGAAAAACTAAAACAATTCCATCTAAATTTTAGTCAAAGCAATGACTCTTCTGTGAAAAACACATACACATTACTGAGAAATAGATATTTGAACATAATATTAAGTACGATAGTTACAAAATTACTTCTGAAATATTTTGCAAGCATGGTTAACATACTTCACTATGAAAATTAAATAAACCATTTTTAAAAAAACGTGTTTTGAATCAATTTACATGTAAGGATCAATACACAAATTATACATTTTAATGTCCAATCTAATAAACAATAACACCACAAAAAAAAAAAAAGGTTTTATGATAATTATTTTCAGTAATAAAAAGTCATCTCAGAGCAAAAATGCACCTGTCCCTTTAAAATGAGCAATTATTTTCAGTTCATTTCTAGTTTCCCTTAAGAATTTCCTTTTAGTGTGCATTAGAAAAAGTTTTTTTAAAAAAAAAAAAACTCACTGTGAAAAAAAAAAAAAAAAAGAAAAAAAAAGACTTCATATGTTTGGTTTTTTTAGTTATTAATATATTTTTAAGGTGTTAGTGTTTTTAACCCAGCTCTACTTAAGTTGCTTGTTTGCTGTTTTGCAATTCACAAAGAGCTTTACAAATATTCCATGCTGGACATATTTGGCAGTTCTCTTCACATTTTTATTTCAAAACATTAGAAATATAACTAGTCAGATACTTAAAACTACTACAATAAATTTATAAAAATTGTAAGAGAACATAGCTTAAAGTTGTTGTTGTTTGTTTTGTTTTGTTTTGTTTTGTTTTGTTTTGTTTTGTTTTGTTTTAATGGCTGGGATTATTTCTGGAACCCCTCTAGAAGAAATAGAAGAAATAGATACAATAGTAAACATGGAGGATGAAGAGAATGGGCAAAAGAGAATAAGAAATGACTTTTGCAGTGCAATAAAGATTTTTGCAAGAAATAACCACGTGGTAAATAGTTTTAATTGTAGTCTCCATTCTATGCCAATTTTACAGTTCTCACAAATAATATGAGTTTTTTTTTCATCTTCAATGAGCTCTAACTGCACCAAAGAAACATCTCCCGTTTTACTTGTACACACATATGACTAGTAGCTTTAATATTTTGAATAAATTCTACATGAAGAAAATTAAAATGAAACCTTTCATTTAAATCTGACCAAAATGTTTAATTTCAGATTGAAAGCGGCAGCTATTTCTGTCACTATTATTTTTGTAGAATTTTTGAGCAAGATTATATTTCATAGACTTGTTATTACCACTTCCCATTGACAATATAGTACCCCAGAATTTTAAACATCATAAATCAATAATTCATCATGAGATCATCATACAATTTAGTCTATCATATGAGACATCAAGGACCCAGAATTAAAATTCCCATGAGATGCATCAACAGCTCTGGCAGGCTATTTCCAAACATACAAAGCTTAAAACATTTTTGGTCTGTGCATTGTTACTCTCTTTCAATTTTTATCACAATTCTGTTTAAAAACATACATGGAAATAACATAATTTAACACCACACACATCTGCTTTGCTTGAGTGACTCCAACATGTAGTTTTCCCATCTTTTATACACTGATATGGCCATATCAGTTTACTAATCTGGAGCTGAAGTTTACTAATTTGTTTGTCCTTTACTTAACTGCATTTTTCCATGTGTATTCTTTCCCTGATCACATAGTGCACCTACCTAAATATTCCCCTCCCCCATTTTTTTCTTTGTCTTTCTAAAATTTCTGTTTCATTGCCTCTTTTCTCCTAACCATTTTCACTTCTCTTATAATTTATGCCATGCCTCTTTTTATGCTGTGTCATTTCCTATAGTTTTGTTGTTCTTTACCAGCTCCAAGTCCTGAGGTCATTTTACCTTTATGTTCAAGCTCTAAAGTTGTTTGACATCCTGGGTTTAAGATAAAGATAATAGAAAAATGCCACTATCATGCCATGGGAAACAGTAACAGCGATAAGCATGTCCTGAAGTTATAGACAGCTGTTTTGTTTGTTGTTGGTGTTTTTTTGTTGGTGGTGGTTGGTTGGTTGGTTGGTTGGTTTGGTCTTGTTTTTCTAAGAGACGGCTGGATTCTTGAACAGCATTTCAATAATCTGAAGATTCTATCATTATTCTGTACCGTATGCTCTTGCATCCTTCAGATTTAGTCTTTGTTGCTTCTGATTTTTCTTTTCGCATTTAAATTGGATTGTCACGTCCTGCCATATTGGGGGATAGAAGTCAGAGGTGGGATACACCATCTGCCTCTAGAGAGGTCAGTGTTTCTGGGTGTGAGTGATTATCTCCTTGTCCACTGCTGGTGGTACAGAAGATGTATGTTTGTCTACCGTCTTTGACCTTGGAAGTCTCTGCATGACTTTTATCAATACATTCTTTGTGAACATGGATACATTTTTCTGTGCTTAATTCCTCCTGCAGGTCTCCTGCCTACTTTGAAAGAAATATCAGCAGCAGACTGTCTTACATTGGATGATTCTTGTCTTTCTGTTTTTCTCAGAGAATTGGAGGTGACAGTCCCCGCAAAACTATTACTAGACTTGGGTTAAATTGTTTGTGGATTTGATTCCATTAATAAAGTTGTAAAAATTGTAAATACCTGATGCTGTCATATCTATTCTAATTTAAAAAATAATATATATTTATCTTTCTTATTATTGATTGTGTACTTATTTATATTTAAAGGAGTTAATGAGTGTTGATTTTACAATTAGAAAACTATGAAGAATTTAAGGAACTGAATTATTTGAGCTCACATATTCTGGGAATTAAATTTGATTAGCATAAGAATGAAAATGGTTTATAGTTACCTCACAATAATAATACAGATACCTTCAATAGAATTCAGCATAAGACTTATTAAGTTTGTAATGGCCACTTTATGGATCATTTCTAGTTGTTTTAAAGCTGACCCATTGCTTCCATCTAAAATTTGCTTAACATTAAAAACTTTTATTTTGTTTTAAGAAATCTGAAAGTTTGTATACTGTTACACTACACTATAAAATAATTGTCAGGCACTTAAATCATCAAAATAGTAAAATCCTGACACTACTCACACTAAATGGCAACTTCTCAAGGATAATAAGCTTCTTGTCATATCTCTTGAAAGGGTATGAAAAATGAGCTCTTCAATAAATGAATATCTCAAGCACTTCCACTTTTTAATTTTAAAAAGTGCTGGTAGCAGAATCCATAAATCTACAGGAATATTTGGGGTAGCAACAATACACGGTGGTCCAAAAATCAGTCTTGACATAAATGCACATGTCTTTATTGGCATACGGGGAATATATTTATTCTTATAAGTGCAGATCTTTATCGCATGTCTTTATAATACCAAAGGCTACCCTTAAGGAATGACATATTAATTTTTTACCTGCCATGAATATTTACTGATTTTCTGAAAGTCACGGTGACAAGATATGATCCTATAAATTGTTTCCAATTGGTTCATTTTCAACCGCACCACTAGCAAACTAAAAAAAGCAATTGATATGAGAACTAAGACAGTGAAAGAGACTGAATAGCCTTTTTACAGTCGATTCACTTACTTAAATCCAATCTAGGATGTGAGCAATCTTGAAGTTTATTAATCCTAAACAGCTTTCAAATATTCAGAAATATACTCTGATACTCAAATACTCTGATCTTTTATGTGCATTTCCAACACTCAGTAAGCAAACCATCCTGGCTAATAACCCAATTACATTCTGTAATTTAAATTGTTGATTCCAAAAGAGAAATTTTCTTATTCTGGAGTAGGAGGTTTCAACTTTTTTCAAAGATGATGACCAAGGAATTCTGGAAGGAAAATATGTTAGGAAAGAAATATCGGGTGAAGAACTCCATAGTGGATTGAATAAATAACCTTTTAAAGAAAGATCTTAGATGCATACAGGGAGCCTACAAGAAAAGAAAACAGAATCCAAACTGGTCATAAACAAAATTCCACCACTTCCTTTCATCAGGAAATGTAAAACTATACTGAGACTGTGCAAAATAAGACTGAGGCAGAGCTAACAATGGAAGCAAAAGCAGTACAAGAGAACAAATTCTTGCCACTTAAGAGAGTGCAAAGAAAGAAGAAAAATAGGGGGACAGAGGAAAAAAGAATCTTAGTATAGCTCAAAACTTTATTTTATTGTTTTTCTTCAAACGTCCATTGTGCTGACTTACATCTGTTATGATGTACCTTGGATCAGTGTCACCAAGAAGTCAAAATCTTTTCCAGGAAAACTCAATTTTACTCAAAGGATAAGATTTTTCCATTGCTTTTGATCCATGTGAGGAGAGCTGAGCGGAGTGGAGAGGAGAGGGAAGGAGAGGGGACGGGAGGGGAGGGGAGGGGACACAGCAACAAGCAACTAAGTTCAAGGAAGAGTCACCAAGGGCAAATAACTGAGGAAGATATGTTTTATGCTGGTACATGGCCACATTCTACTTCCAAATGATAAATACAAACTAAGAGTTTTGAGGTTAAATACCATAGGAGTATAATTTGGAAACATCCATGTTCATAAGAGGAAAAGATAGAGTTTAGAGCAACGGCTCTTTTCTCTCTGAAGAGGAAGGAGAAGAATGACCTTCAGTGCTGGACTATTCTCATTATGGTTTACTGAGAATTAAACTTCTAGTTTTTATGCAAAAATAAATTCAGACAAACTAACAGAACCAAAAAAAAAGACTCTGAACACTAAATACATCCCAAATGTAAGTCATGGTACTAGCGGAAAAAAATACATAAATAAATAATAATTATATATATATATATATATCCTCTCTTTTTTGGCACAGAACATTTTGGGATTCACTGTCTGAAGCAATTGAACAAACAAGGGGAGATATCTGTCATAGCGTAAGTTTATGCTTTGAGTCAGAAATGATGCCTCATGATTCCCATAAAATTCGGGCAGACATGGTATGTGAGGTGACAAGGAAAAACCTGAAGGGGGAAGGAGGGTGTTTCAAATCTCTTCATGAGGTACAAGTGCAAATGCCCTATAAACATGGGAATGGATATCTTTGCAACCCCAGAAGAAACCCATCCCCCCTAGGCCACTGGTAGCTGGAACACAATCCAATGAATACACTATGTTAATGTAAAAATATGTGGGTCAATAAATTTGTTTAAATTGGTCTATAGTCAGAAGAACACATGAAGAGAGAATGACTATTATCTCCGTCATTCAGCTGGCCATTGATGTGAAAGTTTTGTCTTCCAATAAAAGAATAAACACATGTGTATGTTCACATGTGTAGGTGTGGAGTAGTTGTGCCTGTTTCAGGCTCAGAGATGTCACCTCTGCATGAGATTATTTGCCCTGAATACCACATAACTTGCCCACAAGCTGCTGCTATTTAAAGAAAGGCCCTCATCACACAACTTGGAACCGAAGTTCTTGCAACTGAATATTATTTTTGGTAGAATATCTGAGACTATATTAAGAGTTCAAGCAGAGCACGATTAAAGAGATCACACCTCTGGCTGTGCAGTCTGTAGTCAGTGCAGTGACTATGCCAGTACCTCTGCCAGCTGGTAATGACAATTCTGAATTTGTGCACACAACCCAGCTCAGGCATGCATCCTGCCTCAGCAGGTAACAACTCAAAACTGAAATGCATGTCGGTCTCTCTCTGCTTTTTTTATCTCTCTCACATTTATCTCCATTTTAAGAGCCAATAATGAGATGACTTAAGTGGTGATGCCCTTTCATTTTTCCTCATTAGGGTCACTGGCTATTTCAGCCTTACCCTTGTTGAAGAATTACTTCAGGGATACAGCCATCTTGCAATTCCTCTTCATTAAACTGGAGGAACTAAAAGTATGTAAAAATCACATTGTCCCTGTTGTGTCACCAGCCTGGATGAGGAATTTAATGGTTATAAATGGGCTGTCTCTTATAAAAATACCTTGTATGTTGAAAGGTACATACAACTTTATAACATTGTATAAACTTTGCTTTTGTTCATTTTTTAAAATGCATTAGGGTTTGTCCAGACCCAGGTTCTGGATTTTAGGAAAACTTGTAGGTTTTCTCAATTTTAAAATCTGAGGAAGGATTCTACTTATTCAGCACAAGGAAGCGTGAAATATATATATATATATATATATTTAGATTTTTCTCACATTTGAATTCCTTTTCTGTCTCTAGCATTTTTTTCAACAGACAGCGTAAGAGCCATCTGACTCACTCCTGGCTCTGCTACATTCCTGCTGACACCACAGTTAGTCACAAGTATTGAAGGTAGAATATTTTCCTATCACAGAGATTGTCTTCCATCACAATAGATATTTTTGAAATAATGATTATTTAAAAAATATATTGATAAAGAGAGTTGAAAAATAACATTTCAATATTTTGAAACAAGATTTTCAATTTCACAACAGTAGATTAGAATCATAAAATGGTTTGGGTTGGAAGGGACCTTAAAGACCACTTAATTCCAACCTACTCTGCCATGGGCTGTGACATCTTCCGCTAGGCCAGGTTGCTCAAAGCCCAACCAATCCCATTCATTCAATATTTCTTGTGTTATTTTGAGGGCTTTGCAGCTTAAAAGTGTAAAAATATTAAAAGTTAAAATACTAAAATAAGCAAGTGGTATCAAAGCATTTCCATCTCTCAGGATATACATTTTTTACAACAGTCCAGTTTTTGACAGAAATTCCAGCCCATACTTATAAAAAATTACTTTTAAAGTAGCTGGAACAAAGAATTTTCTGAGATACCTCGAAACTTCCATACTTTCTTATCACGATCAAAAGTAGTGCAGTCATGTACTACACTGTACTGGGGAAAAACACATTTGATTTTTATATGAGCTTTAATCCACACCACCTTATCATGCTGCAACATGAAAAGAATTTTTTGTTTGATATTCTTACTGATATAAAATGATTTTGATGTTGCTTTAACACAATGAGAGTAATTTCGGCAACTCTATTAATTCTTAAGTTTTTAAATAAAAATAATAAAGAAATAAAATATAATAGAATGTAACAACTATCATAATCAACACAGTTGATGATATTACTTTTATTTCTGTTTAAAGCATCTTTATTTCTTCTGCTGTGTATTTTTCTTTATTATTGCAAACAAAAAAGGTAAAAAAGATAAAAATAAAAACAGAAATGTCTTTTTTTTACTTCTTCTCCTCTGAATTGGTCCTGTGATATTTTTCACTGTACATTCACAAAGGAATTCTAAGGGTGATTCTGGTGCAGAGCAGGCAGGGGGAACTGCTCTAGATGTCTTCTCTTTTAACCCTAATGTGATGGCGGGACTGAGGTCACAGGCTAGCCTGAAGGGTAGAGATTTTCTTATCGTAAGAGTTCCTGTCCCTGTGTTCTTTAACGACTAGTATCTGAAAATAAGCAGAGACAACCATACACAGCCAGACAGGTCTTTATACTATGCAAATAGCATACAACTCTCTGTTCATGAGTGTTCCTCTGGGAGAAGACCACAATGTTCTCTCACTATTGTTACCAGGGAAGAGCTGAGCAATGCTACAGTCCTACATCCAAATAGATGCAGGAGCTGCAGGAAGCTTGTACCACTAAACCCTACCATATGCAGTTTCACTCAATTCACTCCACCTAAACACGAGTTAGGGAGGCTGGCTAGAAGTGAAAGCAGGAAAAAAAAAAAGATTAATTTAAAAACATTTTTTTCCTGAGAATAACAGGAGCAAGAGAGATCAGAAAAGCAGTATTAATAGTACCATTACCTATGCAAAGGAAGAAAAATAAATTCAGCCATTATTACTTTTCATTAATCTATAACATTATTATAAATTATAGGATTGGTAAATATGATGTGTCATTATAATCTATCATACCAAACATTATTTACATATTTTGACTTCCCATTTGACCACCTATGCTCATTCTTCACTTTTATTTCAAGTATAATTCATTTAAAAACTGCAACATGGATAAGAATTTAGTTTGAAATATAGGCATACTTAAGCTTTACAAATTTGGACTAAAGCAGTAAAGAGAAGTATCCAGTGTTTTATTTTCTTTAGATAGACAATGAAAGAATGCAAAATAATTCGCATACCTTAGAGAAATAAGTGTAATTATTTTTTTTCAGAAATGATGCTATAGGAAATTGCACTTCAAGCCAAGCAACTTTGATAGCCATTTCACAAATGGTTGGCTTTTTTAGGTTTCTTTTCTATGGTGTTAAATCTAGGCAGTACTGGTATTAGCCACTAGTATCGGCTACAATCACCAAGAAACACAGACTTACAATTTACTAAGCCTAAATTAAGATAAGTAAATGCAAACTCTGTCTTTTCAGAGGGGAAGGAAGGAAAAAAAAAAAAAAAAAAAAAAAAGATGTTAAATTTAAGATGCATAAATATTCCCCAAGTATCTGTGTTTCCACTAGTAAAAAATCACACTTAAATTTTAATAGTTATAACCTGAGTTCTGGAAATGCTGGGCCCCTCATTCCCTGAAGCCTAGAATACTTGAAGAATTCCTTTCCTTATTTTGTCTGCAAAGACTCTTTTGGCTCATATATACCAAACTGAAGGCTGCAGAAAACATATAGCAGAGGCATGTAACGCTCTTACACCTTGTATCCTGAGTGGTTGTCCTATAGTTTACCACGGGTGGTCAGATTTAATTTTTCTGTCAGACTTTAGTAGAAGATATAATCCAGCTGCTTGGTGTGTTTTATTGGTAAAATTCATCTCAAAACAGGGTTTCTAGCTAATAGTTTATTAATTAAAAAAAAAAAAAAAAAAAAAAAAAAAAAAAAAAAAACTGTGCCTGAATCCTTACATCCTCAATTCACTTTGATTCATTGACATCTGCCCCTCTTGCATAAGTCCTGTCTACAGAAGAGTAACTCCCAAGATAAAAATATTTCAGTTGTCTTGTCATCAACTGAGAGTAACTTAATTTCATTTAAAATAAGAGTCCACAGAGAGTTTTTCAGGTCTCCTATTACTTCATAGTAACTCAATTTATAGGGAACAAGAAGAAAAAGATACTAACTAAGGATACCTCAGTCGAACACAGGATCAAAAACAGATGAGAAAAATTATTTGTGAGGGCACCTATTGTCTTAGATTATAAAGGAACTGACTATCTTAAATTAAAACTGACTAGATTAAATTAAGATTATTCAGTTTTAGGTGACAAAAAAACATGTGAGAAAAAAAAAAAAGCATATAGATGCATATAGATGGTTTGATTTCCAACTTCTGCTGGGCTTTCCAATGTCTCATTACGTGGTACCTGGCAGCACTGATAAATGTACATAGTCAGAGCAAGTTGTCCTGGTTTCAGTTAGGACAGTTATTTTTCCTCCTAGTAGCTGGTAGGGTGCTGTGTTTTGGATTAGGATGAAAAGAGTGTTGATAACATGCCGATGTTTTAATTGCTGCAGAGCAGTGCTTACACTAAGCCAAGGACTTTTCAGCTTCTCGCTCTGTCCTGCCAGCAGGCAGGCTGGGGGTGCAGCAAGAGCTGGGAGGGGACAGACCCAGGACAGCTGACCCAAACTGGCCAAAGGGGTATTCCATACCACCTGACGTCATGCTGAACAATATCTAGGGGTGGCTAGCCGGGGTGGGGGGCCGGCTGCTCGGGGTTGGGCTGGGCATCGGTCAGTGGGTGGTGAGCAATTGCATTGTGCATCACTTGTTTGTACATATTACTATTATTATTATTATTTTCTATCTTAATAAACTGTCTTTATCTGAAGTCACAGGCTTCACTTTCCCGTTTCTCTCCCCCATCCCAGAGAGGGAGGGGGGAGGGTGAGCGAACGGCTGTGTGGTGTTTAGCTGCCAGCCGGGTTAAACCACAACGAAGTACAAGCAGCACTTCAGAACAACAGACTGCACCAGTCCTGGCCACTGCATATTTGCCTCAGCTGCCAGGTGCCATAAACTTTTCCAGAACATCCTTGCAGAAACATATTGTGGGTGAAAACCCTCACACATGTTCCCACAGTTGTGTTTCCCTGGTAACACCTGTCATCACCTTCACATTAACAAGGAAATTTTACAGCAAAATATACATGAGTAATATTTCATAGACATTTCAAGATCTCATTTAGATGTTCAGCTAATTCTATGCTATTAGCTTCCATTCTGAAAGGGCTGCAAAGTACTGGAGTAGGTTTGCAACTGTAAATCAATAAACCTCCCTTTTGCAGAATGTAGCCCCATCATCTAGAAATTTTAGCCACTAGTGTTTTACTGTATCCTGTCAGAAAACATATGATAGGAGAGCATTCAGCCCGAGGCAACAAAAAATTCTGAAAGGGTTTTTATGTATGTTAAAAATATCTCACATCCAGTTTTAAGTCATTATAATTTAATATTGGAAATAATTTTTTGAATGTGGTTCTTGCCAGGATGAGCAAGCCATAACAAGAACTGGCTTTACAAATTATAATACCACTTTAAAGGCTGCAGGCTGCTGACGGAAGTCAAAAGTAAGTAAAAGAGCTTGACTCACATGTTTAGATGATTATAGCATGTTTGTTTAATTTTTTGACCAGGTGCTGTGCTTATGTTTTCACCAGACGGCTTTCTTCAGGCAAAGCACCTGCTAAGGAAGTGAAATACACAACATAAGTAGTATAAGGGAGGTTTGCTTTACTTCATTTGACTTTAACCAACTTAAATAGAAAATACTTATCATTTAAAGGATCCATACTACTATGCATGTGTTTTCAGAAACAATAATTAAGTGTTCCAATCCCATGAAATTCAATGCTGATCTGGGAAATCATGTGTCGAGGTTTTCTCTGGGCAGGTGATAAGAAATTCAAGGGTCATATCCTAGAAGCTGTGAACATACTGCTGATGGGTAAGGATAGGAAAACATTTTCTGAGAAAGAAGGCACAAATTTCTGAGACCAGATCATTTTTCCTCCCAGGCATCATGACAAGCATGCCTGATGCAGTGAAAATCAATCAAGGGAACACTCCAGTAAACCCATAATTGATTTTGCTTGGGAAAACGTTGACGCACAGAGTCCTCCTCTTTGTTCTCCAGCAAGGATATGCTTTGTACCACTACGGAAAGTCTACCGCAGAGATTTGCTTGAGTAAGCTAGGCTAGACATCAAGACAATTTTTTTTGCCTATCTGCCCTTTATAAATCTGTTCAGAACCTACATGACACCCTGGACCATAATTCACTGTATGGTGGCCCAAACCACTCCCTGATCCTACAGTCAGTTAGCACAGGAGAAAGCACAACAATGCAGTTAATCTTTCTTCTACTACATGACAAGTGGTCCCTAGGTTGCTTCATCCCCTGGTATAAACATAACCTACATAATATTGTGTGGGTATGCCCATAGCTACCAAATGTGGATGAATTTAGGGGTCCCAAAATTCTGTTAAAGTACCATATAAAATTTTGCTGTTTTTTCCAAAGGTCAAAAGAACATATCCACTGCAACAGGCACATCTGGCAGGGTTGGGGTGGCAGGGAGCTGCCAGAGGGCTCTGCGTGGGAAGTGTCCATGACCTACCTACCTGTGTTGGGCACAGCCACTGCCGGACAGAAATGACACTGATGCAAACAATCCATTGTGCCCCCAAACTACTGCAGCCAGGAGAGCCCATGAGAGAGCTGCTCGGGCAGTTAAGAAAGGCTGGCAACCACTGCAGGAAGAAAAACAGAGGAGACACAAAGGAGAAACAGAGGCATATGCAAACATTTCATTTGGCTAAGAACTAGCAATGAGCTCTTAGAAGGAGGCATGCCATGTCAGAGGAGGTATATCTCTGAAGGGACTTCAGCACAAAGGTGACCCATGCCAGGGAAGTGACACCCTAAAGAAATAGAGCAGAATGAGAAAGAAAACATGAAAATGTGAAAGAAGCCAGGAACCGCAGAGAAAAATGAGGAAGTAGTGTGATTAGACTGTGCTTATTTTTGTTTGTGAGCAAGCACAGTCTAATCACATTCAAATATTGTTTCCAAGATTCAAGTGTCAACCATTTCCTCATGAAAAACATTTCAGCAACTGCATATGTCAATTCTCATATGTTTTGACTAGATGGTAATGGGAGGACATTCAGCAGTGCTCTACACATTTTCTCCCACTAGATGAATGATTCAGAAATACATTAATTTTTTCATGTCACATGGTGTACAGTCATTCAGTCTTTGACACTCAGTGTTCAGTGTAAGTGCTATTAAAAGTAAACCATATTAATTATGTAAATATCAATGGTCCTTGAAATTATAGGAATTAAGCATTTTACCAAAATTCCGGAGAGGCAGGGTGTTTTATTTAAATTTATTGTTTTATCATTGACATAAACAAGATCAAACCTTCAGCTGAGTACTGACTTAACATGACTATTAATACTAATTTAACAAAAATCTCAAGCAGATATAAAGTACCATTACTATAATTTAAAATCAATAATGTCTTCCAAGATTTCTACTATTTTCATGACAAGAAATGAAAATATAAACCAACGTGGATTGGTGTATTATATACATATAATTTTATTTATTCTTATCAATTCAGCATTACTCATCAATTCCAGAGAGCAGAACCTAATTATAAATAGCACTTAGTATCATAGCACTGAAGGAAAAGTTTGCCTTGTTTTCCTGAATACCTCAAACTCTACCTTTCATGGTACTTCTAACAGCAATGGTAAACTGTGAAATTATTTTTATCTACCTGTCATTCTCATTTGCACTATTACTGACAGAGGAAGTTAAGAAATGGGTTCCCTACAGAATAGGCATATGAAGATACTGAAGTTTCAGACGGTGACTGTGTCCTTCTGTCCATTACAAGTTATTATTGATGCTGATGGAAGTGGCACCACTTAAGTGACCTGAAAATATGCCTCATCAGAACTCCCCTTTTAGCAGCCTCTGGTGATAAGAATCTAAGAGGAGAAAAGCACAAAGGGTTTGGGTGATGCAGAATAGATCATACTAATTTACTAGTTTACTAATACTAATTAATTATATTTTTAATATATATATTATATATTAATATATATAAAATATATGATTATATATATATTATATATGTAATTTAATAATACTAATACTAATTACTAATAGAGGAGGGTGACAAAGATGGTGAAGGGCCTAAGGGGGAAAACATATGAGGAGCAGCTGAGGTCACTGGGCCTGTTCAGCCTGGAGAAGAGGAGGCTGAGCGGGGACCTCATCTCAGCATACAACTTCCTCACGAGGGGGAGTGGAGAGGCAGGTGACCTATTCTCTGTAAACACCAGTGATAGGACCTGCAGGAACGGTGTTAAGCTGAGGCAGGGGAAGTTTAGGCTGGACATCAGGAAGAGGTTCTTCACTGAGAGGGTGGTTGCACACTGGAACCGGCTCCCCAGTGAAGTAGTCACTGCACCAAGCCAGTCTGAATTTAAGAAGTGATTGGACTGCGCACTTAGTCACATGGTCTAAACTTTTGGGTAGACCTGTGCGGTGTTGGACTTTATGATCCTTATGGGTCCCTTCCAACTCGGGATATTCTATGATTCTATGACTTTCCACCTGTTACAGAAGAGGAATGATGCTTGCCCAGTGTGGAGGGTTGACCCTGGCCAGCCACAAAGCACCACACATTAGCACACTCCTCCCCACTTGCAGGACAGGCTAGAGAACAGGAAAAACAAAAGTGAGAAAAGCCAGGAGTAGAGATAAAGATAGTTTAATAAATGAATAGGAAAGAAAGAAATGATGGCAACCACTCACCACCTCCCACAAGTAGACTGATTTCAACCAACCTCTTCCTCTCTCTCTTCACCCTCACCCCACCCCAAACCCAAATTTGGGTCACTTGTCCTGGTTGTCCCCTCCTGTCTTCTTGAACACCTCTTGCCTAGTTGGCCTGGGTGGGAAAAAGCGACATTATACAAGGACTACTCATCATTAGCTAAAATATTGGTCCATTATCAATGCTGTTTTAGTCACAAATCCAAACCACAGAATCATGTCAATAAAATTAACACCATACCAGCCAAGCAAGGAAAACATCCAACAAACCCTAAATGTCAAATAATGTTCTCTTTCAAGATATATAATTATCTAAGAAAATTCACAGTGAACAGATTATTTCTTAAATATACAAAGATCTATAAGCAAAGGGAATTTAAGTAGTTCAATTGCATTTAAGCCCCGTAGTCCTACTCTTGCTCATCTTGAATTAGCCATTTCCTAACATTAGGATATTAGGTTATTATAACAAGGGCCAAGACTTATGTGACTTAGCTACACCATAAGACAATGCTCACTCACAGCAGTGTGTCTTGTTCCACTAAAGAAACTAATATTTCAGCCAGCAGTGCAATCAACAACCAAACACCTATGGAAATACTGAATATCATAATGCACAACAAATTCTGTACTGGCTGGGTAGCAACAAATGCAAATGAGGAACAGGAAAACTTGCCAGTATGGAACAGTATTTCAGAAGAGGTGTATAATGCCCTTTTTCATTTAGTTAATGTAGAATTCCAAGGACAATGTAAATGTGATTGTGTTTGACCTCCTCATATGAGACAGTGGCAAATATACAACAGATTTACTTTACAAAACATTAGATCTTTGAACAGGGAATTAATACTTCAGATGCACTGTTTGCCCAAATCATGGAGGATCTGAGTCCTAAGAGACAACTAGTTATCTTTGCTATATTAAAGTGTCATCAAAAGAAATTCCAGATCAAAATACCTGTTTGTTCACGAAATCTTAAAAAACAGCAAGGCTATAGGTTCAGGAAGCAGCGATGTCTCATTTTGTAACTTCAAAAAGGGGGTCTTTACTATCATGAACAAAGTTTAAAAGTATTCAACCATCTGTTGGTACTTTGGATCATATACTGCAAACACATAAAAACATAAAAAGTTTCAAAATACATATATAAAGACTATGTTGCGTATTTAGTTTATCAACCATGTTAAGTTTTTTTTTGGTTTGGTTTGGTTTTGGTTTGGTTTGGTTCAGTTTTTAATCACCACTCACCATTACAATTAAATTTTTCAAGTAACAATTATAGAAGTGACACAGACCCACAGACAATCCTATAAATGACTGTCTTCTGAACATTAAGGGGATCTACTACCTTATTCTATATAACATGTCCTCAAATGTCAAGTAGAGTTAATTTCTTATGCACAGAATAAGAAAGAATATTAAGAATACTGAAACTGAGAAAAAAGATGCAAGTCAATCTCTTTACAAAGTAATTATAAATGCTTGCAACAACATACTGCTACAATCCTCCTTGGAATTCAATCTTTATACCTCAGTGTACATAACAGTCAATATATAAGCCAAAAGATATAATTATGTTTGAATTCAGTAGTTAAGTACTTGTACTAGCTACTTGAGAAATGGGGTGCAGGTAAAATAGAAGTATATGATTAAAATAGCCCTTAAAGCTTATAGTGTTTGTCTTATTCAGTAAAAAAAATAATAATAAAAAATAAAATTAAATAAAATACTTCATTTCATAAGTGTTATGAACACCAAATATTTTTTATACAAGAACAGCAGTAATTCACACATTCAGCAACATTGAAATATATTAATGTTATTAAAATATTAAAAATGTAAAAATTACTTATCTTACTGATTGAGCTGAGAATGAGCATCTTGAATATGCATTCCCAAATCTATCTGAAAACCATGACTGCATCAGCAATGAAGGACACAATACTCAAGATATGATATGCGCACATATTATGAATATTTACTTGTAATTTCTCCAGGAGCAGAGTAATAATCACAATTTTTAAATTTTGTGCAGTCTAATAAAGTATTCAGAGGACTCCCTGAAATGATGTCATTAGGAAGTGAAGAGCAAGGCACAAAGAGGTTCTGCAATTTAAATAATTATTATTATTCCCACTGCAGGGAAATAGCAACAATGGTTTTGCATCAGACAATAGAAACATTTAGATATTTGGGTGGTTAATTCTAAGTGAGCTGAACTCAGCATCAGACAGAAATAAACCAACTGCACCAATGCAAGACAGGGAACAACTGTCTAGACTGAAATACTGAGAGTTAATTAGGGTTACAGAAAATGACAACCTAGCAAAAAATATTGTGTGGTTGAAACAAAATCTATAAGACTTGACTGTAGTCCTCAACACAATTAATTACTGAGTTAGAAAATATGACATACTTACATCGTATTTAATGTAAAGATGTAAAACAGCTGGAACATGTAGTAGCAAGAATGATCTTGAAGATTTCAGGAATGGCTGAAAAAGATGATGTTGTTTAATCCAGAGAGGGAAAAACTGAATGAAGTTTTGATTATAATAGATAGGTATCTATAAAGGTATGTACATACTTATATACAAAATGTTCATAATGAACCTAAACTGCAGCAAGGGCATCTACTAGCGTCTAAAACATCACTTTAGATGCTAGAATGAAGTTTTCAAGAGTTAGGATCAAAAAATACTAGAATAAATTACCTCGAATTGTTGTAGAGTCATTAGACATATTTTGCAAAAATAAAATAGAAATCTGTAAGGTATGATATAGCTGATCTTGCTGAAATTAGATAGCCTTCTGAAGTCCTCTTCAGGGCAGTTTCTATGATTTTGATACTACCATGTAAGTTTAACCTTGTTTCACAAGCTAAGGTCTTAACAATGTTTTTCTTTGAGGGAAAATATTATACAAAAAAAAATGGAATCTCTAAATTGTGGATCACTTGATTTCTGTCTGACATTCTAGCTATCTCTGTCCTAGTAAATAAAATTATTTATGGACCTAATCTGCAGACTCTGAGGACAAATTTTGTGTGTGATCAGCATGTGTTTATAGAGCTAAACTCTCTGATTTACTCACCCAATCAAGGGACATGCTGGCAATGAGTACTTATAATAACAGGACAGTGTTGAAGCCACAGCCCAGCCCTGGTTTACATATTTAGAAAATTCTGAGTCCACTGTGTAATTTAAAACTTGAAATTTGGCAAATGCTCCAAGTAACTAGAGAGAAGGAAATATCAAACTGGTGTATCAAATATAGAACTACAAAAAAATCTCCCAAAGCTATATAATACAGCTTTGACCATATTACATTAGATATTGTGAGCTAATATTTCAGCAGTTTAAAAGACTGGAGATATGCAAAAAGATTGTTTAAAGCTACCTTTATACTCCTCTCCCCCTGTCTTGCCCAGTTGCAGTGGAATACTTGGACAAAACAAAAGGAATAGATGATAAACAAATTTACTTTATTAGATTACTTTTAAGGCAACCTATTGTACTATTGGAATTTTATATCTTAATTCCAATAGTATAATTCATTCAGGCATTGTAGCACTATCATTATCACATTTCAATCTTACCTGTGCATGAACATGGGTCATTTGTTTGGAATTTCTGGATATCTGCCTACTATTCTAAACACAGGCATTCACATTGAAATGAACAATTTTTCAACTTCCATCTTGATAAAATCTGGACTTACAGAAAAGATGTTTAGCTCTACTCTTCCACAAAAATATTGATGGTCCTTAGGCTTTAAAAAGCTTACATGGAATTCTACAGGAGGACTGTGGTACTAGAAAATAACCTAAAAATATTTCTAAGTTACAAATTGGAACACTGTTTGTATCTTCCATGTTCAAGGAAAAATATGTCTGCTGTGTCATGATCTCATCTGTAATGAAATTTTGACAAAACCTTCCAGGTCATCAGGGCTGGAACAGACACAAAGATTTTCTGCTTCTCATTATTCCTTTTGTGCATCATGCACAGAACATATGGTGTTGCAGTACTAAAGGCTGCAATAGTCCTTAAATTAAATTCAATTTATTAAAGATCCTCTCCTAGTTTTTCCAAAGGCCATACAAATCTTTAAAATATTAAAATTACATTGTCCATTTTTTTTGTTTGCTTTTTTGTTTTAACTCACTGTATCTACAGTGAATGCTATAAATACTGTTTATTCATACATTCAAATTCTTTTGTCGTATGTTCAGTGCTACATTCATATTTGTCTCCAAGTTTGAGTCCAAAGACTTAATATTTCTTATAACTGAAAATAATTTTCTTTACAGTGTAAAAGAAGAACCACAATTCCTACCAGGTTAGTAATAAATAATATATATATATATATATATAATGTAAGTTTAAAATATATATAAATCTGTTTGAAGATTGAAATCAAAACCCATCTGTTAGTGTAAAAGTCCAAAAGAGCTACATTTTTGTGAAGCAAAAGCAAAGTTTTAAGGATTACATTTTTATTTTTCTGTCAGCATTCTCTCTCCTGTTTCCATCGGTGAAAGACTTTTGTATTGTTTGTTGCTGAAGGGCTCCAGCAGACAGACTATAATAATAAGATATATCAAACTTTATATTAGTATTCTGGAAAAAGTTTATGACTAAGAAATAATGAAAGGATCTGTTAATATGGAAAGTTATCAAAAAGTAGGTTCAGTTTATCAGTCACAGTACTGTACTTGTAGGAGACCTTATTTCATTACATATTTTTAAATTGAAGTGTTATTCATTACTGGCTGAATCAGCATGCTGACCTGAGAAAAAGAAGAAGAAGAAAGAGTAAGAAAGAGAAGGAGAAGAAAGAAGAAAAGAAGAAGAAGAAAAGAAGAAGAAGAAATAAGAAAAGAAGAAGAAGAAGAAGAAGAAGAAGAAGAAGAAGAAGAAGAAGACGAAGAAGAAACCATTTCAGTTCTGTTTTCATAAAATCCTTTCATTTCCAAACATTTTCCTGTTGGTCTCCATATTTTTCATTTTTGCTAAGGAATACATTTTCACTTAATTTACCTTTCTGGATGAAACTAGGACAGCAGGCAAGATAGCAACATTTGTTTGTTTGTTTGTTTAGTTAGGTTGCTGGTCTTGTGGGTATTTTGGTTGTTTGCTGCTTTTCTTTTGTTTTGCTTATAAATAGATCTGAATTAATATAGCAAGTTTCTGGCTTCATCAAACTAGGAAGAGCTTTCTGCATCCGTGAGCAGGTATACACATCCTAGAAAAACAATCAAGACAGAAAAGCTGTAAAAATGCATTGCTACAAACCTCAAAATACTCAAAAAAAATGCCTTGCTACAAGCCTCAAAATACTCAATAAATAAATAAATAAATAAATAAATAAATAAAGTCACATGTTCCAGACAAAGATTGATGGAATTATAGTGGTTTTACAAGCTGTCCATCTGGTGGGCTAACTCAGATTCTCAGGCATGTTTGGAGATCTCCCATTGAGTCATCAGGAAGATAGGCCTGACATAATTAAAAATAAATAAATAATAAAAATATTATTAAAAAAAAAAAAAACTATTCTGCTATTAAAATAAATATGTACTTGTGTGTGGAGTTCACTAAGACCCAGCAACTTCCTGATGAGTTTCATTCTACAAAAGGCAGCTGCCAGTCTTTGATTAGAGGTTAGAGGTACCTGTATTTACAGAAGGATCTCAGACCACTCTTTTCAGCAGGATATTTTTGGCCATTACAAGCTCCAAATGAACTGAATTTACCCGACAGCATAACTCGCTTGAAAGAAAAACATTTTCAAGCAGTTGGTAACTGTATTGATGTCATCAGTTTGCCTCTGTTAAAATAGATAATGCTTTGTTTCACTTTCACAAAAATATATAGAAAATTATTAAAATTTGTATTATTCAAAGAATAAACAAAGAACCTGTGAATGCAAAGAAAGCAGATTAATAAAAATTCTTCCACTCATAAAAGGTTTCATAAACTGTAAAATTCTTTGATTTCACATCCAAGACTCCTACAAAATAATAATAATAATAATTTACTACATTGGTTTTGGAACTTAAAATTACCAGTCCTGTTATACTTGAGAACTGGCCAATAGAGGACTTCTGCTTCTGGTGAGTTTTAGATAAATTGAAAGATATACAGGCAAACAAAAAGAAAAAAAAAATTATCGTTAATAAGATGATGTGCATCTTCCATTCCAAACAGTAAACATCATATATTCCTGTCTATTTTTTAACTGCTTAGTAAAGTGTAAGCAAAAAAAATCAGTGAAGGAAGATCAGCAGGAGTCTTGGAAACTCAACACTTTGCAGAAAAAAACCTTAGGGCATTCTGCCATTGACCTGTTTCTGGCAGCACAGTAAAGGATTTGTTTTGGTTATCAACAGGGAGCTATAACCAGAAACAAACAGAAGCATAAAAATTCTTTAAATTGGTTCAGTGTTGTAATTGGGTATTTGAATGTCAAAGATAAATGCTACATAATTCAAAGGAAAAAAAAAAAAAAAAAAAGAAACAATGAGCATATAGCAAATGATAGTATGTGCAAATAGGAAACAATTTATCAGTTCAAGGAGAGAAGTAAATTAGTGTTCCAATTATTATGTTTGCAGAATTCCTTTGTGACCAGTTCTTCTTGTTATTAGACAATCCAAAATAATTCATTTTTGCAGAGTAAGTTTTCTGAGTAGCTTATGGGAATTTAACCATATAACTCCAAATAAGGCTGATGGGAGCCATATAACTGATCTCTGAGTACTAATATGCTAAAGGTATTTACCTCATAGATAGCTTTTAAAGGTGCTTAGACGTTCTCTTCAGACTGATTAGACTCTGATATAAAGAGGACAACCTGCCCTTGATAAATATTTGCACATGAAAGAAAATTATTTCTCTGAGTGCTGTTTCTTAGTTTCACTCAAAGGGAAAATCCACCATGACTTATTTAGATAATAAACAACTCTTTTTGCATTGAATTTCCAGTTTTACCCAAAACTATCTCTTATAAATAGACTTTGTATTACTTAGGTAAAGAAGTTTATAAGATTGGAAGTTCTAAAAGGATCTTCAGTATGTCTGAAGTGATAACAAAACCGTTATAAGGAATGATTTTAATGCACAAAAGTATAATATTTCTCCCATAGACACACAGCTCCCAGATCCATTAATTCATGAATGTAAAACCACTTTAGATGCAAAATGTTTTGTTTCTCTTTAAAACATTTTTAAGTCTTTTAGCATCAAAAAAAGATTTTATCCACCATGCTAAAAAACATAGGAGTCAAATTCTTTTTAGAGAAAATAAAAGCACACCAGAACTCCTCAAGCTTCAAAGAAATAGGATTGTATTTCTAATACATTTTCAATATGTAAAGCACAGAGATATAAAACAAGCAATTTCATAAAGTCTCCATTCTTCAGCATCATGAGCAGCCTTGAAAATAAAAGGGACATCATCACTTCCCATTGTTGCACATTAAAGTCATCCTTCTTATCCTCTTTCATCAAAGTGACTCAAAGCTTGTCCCCCTGGTCATATCAACCACAATGTTCAGATAGACAGAGGAATGCAACATACATCCTAGGACAGTTAAGTAAATAGCCCTCCCTTCTCAACCCTCCACCCCGCCCCCACCTCCAAATCTCTGAAGGCTAAATAATGCAACATTAAGCCAATGAGCAAAAGACTCACATCACTGGCTATCCTATTTTTCACACGACTTTGCTTATAAAATGCACTGAATATTTTTGCACGCAAAATAAAAGAATATATTTACCTCAGAACAAGCTGCACTTTAGGCTACTTGTGTCCATACCAAATGCAATCCTCAAGTAACAGGTCTTGCTGGCTTTCCTTGCCCTTTTTTTTTTTTTTTTTTTTTCACACAGACCCATGTGGTTCTGCCTCTGAGGGGCACCTGTGAATCTTCTTTCTCCATGAGTCCAAAACCACCTCTTTCTGCACAGGCTTGTCAAAGATGATATAACACACTGAGTGAAAGGAATCTTCAATAGAGACCCAATATGCACATTTCACTTATTTACACTGACTCTTTGACAGTTTCTGGCAGTTACATCCAGCTCAGTTAAACCTATTTTTGCTGGAAGAGACAGGCCATGCTCTGTTGCTTTCTATAAGGGGTTATCTCCCTCTAGTACAGAGCTCACAGTCCATTCAGCCTTTATTATTATTATTGTATAGCTAGCATTTGTTAGCATATATATACAGTCAGAAGTCAGTATACCTTAAATATATATATAGTTTAATTACAGTTAGCTTGGTTGAGATTTGAAGATTTAAGTCTTCAAAAGGTGTTGAGACCACACAAGGGTCCTATCTCCAAGCAAGTGCTGTTTTTTCATTGTTACAATACAATCCTTGATGTTTCTTTGGCACCACTGTTATTAACCATTCACCCTTTCTCCCTCTATTCTCTCTCTGTCACACAAATGCACACACATAAAGTCTGATTTGTATTAACTCAATGCATTAAGGAAAATAATAAATAGAGGAGAAAGCACATAATAACCAAACAGAACACATATCTTGCCCATTCTCCTCTGCAATGGATGTTTGTAACAAACCAAGGATGACAGTGTTTCCAACTCTCATCCAGTATAAAACTCTCAGACTGTACGTTACTTCTTTATCTCATAACTGATGTAATATATTTGAATTATAACACTCTCTAGAGAAATGATCTCAGCAATGCATTTCAGAGGGGCTGAGACTCATGTAGATACCAGTGGTATTACATGGGACTCCTTACTTAATGGAGTAAGCTGATACCTAGTCTTGTACCCACTAATCTGTTTCTTTTTCATTGTATCTGTGCTTTTCTAACTACAAAGCAATGGACTCAGCAAGAGACATATTTATTACTATCATAGGGAAAAGCAGAAAATGTGAGGGTTACAGTTGGCACAAATCAATACTCCTACAGACAAACAATTGCTGTAGAGGTATGCATTGTATTAATGAAGAGTGAATATTGACTTAGTTAATAGCAATGTGCCAGTAAACTTTCATAAGCATCAGTTACTCTGGTTTCGTGAACTCTCCCATGAAGGTAGATCCCATTATCTGTATGGATTCCTGTTCATTTACAGGGGCCTTCTTCCATGAAAAGTAGATTAAAGGACTAGATGACTAACAGCAGAGCAGTTTTTAATAGTTATAATGTAAACTTTTATCAGTCCATTACTTTTTATTTATTCCCACAGTTCCTAGGAACCCACAAATCTCAATTTATGCAAAGTCCAGTCCTGAACCTGGAAAGTTTTACAGGTAAACGTGCTGACATTTCAAATATTTCCCTGAAAAAAAAAAAAAAAAAAAAAAAAAAAAAAAAAAAAAAAAGATGATTGCTTGATTGCTTCTTCTGTTTGCAGGGTGGTAGTTCGTAACTTTGGAATCACATTCACTGTTTCAAGATAGCCTGTATTCCATTTCACACGTCATTTGGATTCATTAAAAAAAGTAAATTAGATTAGAAATAGTAAATTGGTGTTGTTTTTTTTTCTCCAGAATTAAACTGAAAAGTCCCTTAAATATTTCTGAAAGTATACTAAGAAACAAAAGAATGAGTACATTTTCAGTATATTTTACAAATACTAGTAAAATAGAGTTGTTGCTGTATTGTTAAAATATAGGTACTATTGTCCATGATATCTTGTAAATAAATTCTTCTTTATGTAGGTGTCTTACATACAGATTTCAACACTATAGTCCAACTATACTTTCACAGAAGGCTGTCACACTTCTAGTTCTAATTTTTAACAATAAAATAAATAATAATAATAAAAAAGAATTTGAACTTTTTCACAGTATAAATGCACAAGCTTATTAAGTATTTTGTATTTTTTTAAAAAACTTGCTGAAGTGCCAGTCTCACTCTTTGTTTACAGGTATCTACTTCTAGTCAGAAAAGGGTATGCCTTTGCTTCCATTCAAGCAGGCCACGTGGACTGAAGATTTAGATAGCACTAGCTGTCAACACAATGTCTACCAGCACACTAATTTTCCTAACTCCCTCAAATGAATCTTAAAATCTGTTGAATGTGCATGATATAGTCTTGTTTTCTGTATGCTCACTGTGTATAACAAAAAGACCAAACCACAGTTAGCTGTACCCCTGTTTCAGCTGAGGTCTGCATAAGACATGCTTGATTCACACTCTGGAACACAAATTCTCATGCAGCAAAGTAAAATCAGCTGTTTGATTGAGTAAAATCAGCACTTTTGTTCTCTGTCTGGAGACAGGAGTCTCCCTCCATTATGTTACAAGAAAACTGGGATGCTGAAGGGAAACATGGAGGTGAAGCGGTACCTTGAAAGCACTGCTAGATGTGGGAAGAAAAAGTTGTGCAATATACCTCACCCTGCTTTTGAATTCAGATAAACCTTAGGTTCCTCCCTAATTAATTTGAAAGTGGCAGGTAATTCCAGAAAAATTGCCCTTCCAGACTGTTATTAAGATAAGACACAGTCTAAAAGATTGCTGTCTTTCTTCATTGACTCTGAGGAGTGTAGGCAGTCAGATCCTCCTTTTTTGCCTTAGACTAGGTAGGACAAATTTAGCCTTTCTGGTTAGAGGACAGTCAATGATAATACAGGGCAATCATGTTTTCTTATTTCTCCCCCACCATATCTGCTATAATTTGAATATGGAGATGTCCATTATAAAAAACACATTTTGATAGAGACTAAGTTTCTGACTGATGCCCCTCTGATTTTGAGACAGCTTCTCAACTTCATAGTTCAAGGAAAGTAGGCCATGCAGGAGTAGGTTGTCTGTCTCTTGACATACTATATTTTGCTTATAAGCATCAAAAATATTCCTTGGTGATTCTTAGATAATTTCAGTCATGTGGTAAATAAATATTTTCCTCATAAAAATCAAGATTGTTTTGTTTTTTTTTTGTCCTTTCCCAGGAAAATTCCCCTGATCAAACATGCCATTTCAATTTATGTTTAAAAATAAAGTCATTTTTATTTATAAGGTTTCTTTATAATACCACAATATTTAGCTACATATTCAAATTCTAATGTGGAAGTTTCTACAGTTCATTTCCAAACACTAGTCTATGGTCTAACAGAGCTTACCCAGATGATACATACTAGTCCATCTAGAAGCGCAGGAAAGTAGACGTTAAACTGTTCCACATAAAGACAGCAAGAAAAAAATACCTAAAAAAAATTAGAGAAGTTTCCAAGATGTTTTTTGTGTTTGAAGATATAGAAAGAATACATTGCACTTTTGTGGTGGATTACTTTTGGATGGCCCATAGGCTGGACCTGACCATCAAACCACTCTCTCACTCCCCGTACTCAACAGCACAACAGGAGAAAAAACTTCACGGACTGAGATAGGGACAGGGAGATCACTCACCAATTTTTGTAATGGGCAAAAAAGACTCCCCTTCAGGGAAGTTAATTTAATTTGTTGTCAGTTAATAACAGAGTAGAATAACAAGAAATTAAAAATAAAATAAATAAAACAAAAACAAAACAAAACAAAACAAAACAAAACAAAATAAAATAAAATAAAATAAAATAAAATAAAATAAAATAAAATAAAATAAAATAAAATAAAATAAAATAAAATAAAATAAAAACACCTTCCCTACGAACCCTCTTTCTTCCCAGCCTCAACTTCACTCAGAGGGGTGCAGTGGGAAGGGGAATAGGGGCTGTGGTCAGTACATAGTACATTGTCTTGCCACTCCTTTCTCCACATGCTCTTCCTCTGCCCCTGTGGAGGCTCTCCGTGGGGCACAGCCTCCTCCAGGCTACATCTGCCTGCTCCACTGGGGCTCCTCCACGGGCTGCAGCGTGGAGATCTGCTCCATGGGCTGCAGGGGGACAGCTTGCTCCACCAGGGGCCTCTCCACGGGCTACAGGGGAACTTCTGTTGTGTGCCTGGAGCAACTCCTGCCCTCGTTCTGCACTGACCTTGGTGTTTGCAGGGATGTTTCTCATTCCTTGCTCTCCCAGCTGCTGTTGTGCTGCAGGTTTTTATTCCTCTTTCTTAAATCTGCTCTCCCAGAGGCACAAACAACATTGCTTATTGGCTCGACTGTAGCCAGTGGTGGGTCCCGTTCGGAGCCGGCTGAAACTGGTCCTTATCTAACATGAGGCAGCTTCTGGACTCTTCTCACAGAGGTCACCCCTGCAGCCCTCTGCTAACAAAACCTTGCCACATAAACCCAATTAAACTTCTAATGCAGCATGAAGTTTTTATTCTTCATTCAGAAAATACATTCAGGTGTAAGTCCAACAATACACAGACAAACTCATTTTTCCTGTTTCTACTATGAAATATAGTGTAATTGTACTAGCAAAAAATTTGTCTATTTTGATCTTTTTTTTTTCTTTTTTCTTCTTTTTTTTTTTTTTTTTGTGAAGTTAGAAAGGTGCAGAGAGAAGCTGGGTTCTTGGGACTTTACTTTTGAAATGTTCTGTGTTCAAACAATTTTGAATTCTGCAAATTCTACTGGTTTTATGGTTTTATAGGTGTTAGGGAAATATTTCCATTAGCGATTTCATGTTAGTTAGAAAATACAGGTTTATCTCAGGTAGCTACAGATGTATATTTTGAAATGACATTGACATATTTTTAGAAATTTAATTACAATCACAACAAAAGTATTGTATTTTTAAACAAACAAACAAAAAATGACTTTGTAGAGAAGCTCCTTGCCTTGTTTTCTTTTTAGACAAATGTGTGCATTCATGCAAGTGATACTTTTAAACATTTTAAAGTATATTTTTATTAATTTATAGATTTATAAAAAAAATGAGAAAAAAAGGGGGGGGGGAGTGTCAAGTACCCTGAAGAAAAATTAACAGGACTGTCCTCTTTTTTGGAAAATAAATCTAAAAAGAATTGTCAATTCACAGAATGATTTAGCAAGTCTATTGGCTACCAGTGGGATACAATATTAATATATATATATATATATTAAGCATATCAAACTTGAAAAGGCACAAATCTATCTAACAGCATTATACAGAACTAAAAAGCCAAAATATTTCTGATGTTTGGAATATTCTACTCAAGTCACCCCTGAAATTTGTTCTCTCTGCTTGTAAGAACAGTATTTAAAAGGTCTAAGGAGCTCCAGCAGGAAAAGCAATGGACCAAGCAGATGGCTCAAGGGAGACTCTGCAAGACTTGAACTAAACCTTAATTTATCTTAAATTTTCCCCTGTCTTCTGTACAGAGTGAGGAACAGAAGGAAGATTCTGCAGGCATTAAAACGTATTTCTATCTTTGTGTATATGTCACTTTTGAGCTTCACTTCTATACCTTGCTACAGCAGCAACAAACAGAAGTAGCCCCAGCACAATACATGAGGAAAGCCTATCATTTCTTCCTCGGGAGTATGTGTAATTGTGTATTTAGTGAACTCATGAATTTGCATTATATATCTAATGACCAGTGACCAAACTACTGCACTCACTCTTCATACGAGTTTTTAACAATACACCATGCTTATTATCAGTAGATCAGATAGGAATAATCTACATTTTATCACACCTAACTGAATGATAAACACAGAGAAGTAAACAATTTTGGCTTCAAATAGTTGACAGTCTGTAAAGTACGACAGAAAGATGGAAGATGTACTATACACAAATAGTGCAATGTCTGTAACCAGTAAGTTAGCTCCCTGCTTATTAGTATTTGAGAGAGTATTCAGGGCCAGGAAAAAGAAGGAGGAATGGCATAGACAATACGAATACAATAACAAATCTGTTCTTTAACTTATAAGGTCCCAGCTTCAGCTGCCTCTATTCCTGTGTTCCTCCCAGCTGCAGTTTCTCCCAAAGTTGCATGTGAGTCCTGTAATAACTCTATTGTGAATACAGGGGAAATGACCCCGAGTCTATTCTTTTCTTCAACTTGTAGCGTACCAAGCTCCACTTAGCTTTATTTTTGCTTCTTTTCTGTATATTTCTTTCTTGCATGAATAATAGCCGAATACATGATAACTCATGAATTATGATTAGAGCTATCATTACAAGCATGATTGAACACTTGCTGCCAAGTAGATTTGCTTAGAATTGCAAATTCTTTTATGTTTATATTTACAGGGAGGGGAAAAAAAGATCAAACCTAGGACCCCCTACAATTTAGGAAATAACAGAAATAAGGAAGCCTGATTCTACCATATGTTTTTTACTTAATATGGACTTCTTTTCATTTGGCTGAGGCTGATCTATTGTTTCAAAAAGTGCCCCTGTGACATAGTAGATTTATTGTAGAGAAATTTGCTGAATTATAGTTCTGTATTCACTTTACCTATTCTTCATAATTTTCAGGAAAATCAAAAAGTACTATGCCTACTGGATGTCCATATATAGAAAATGAGATAAATGAGAACAGAGAATAACCAAAAGCCCTTAGTTTTGTTTAAAGTGAAATCTAAAACAATAGCCTGAGAGAAAAGTAAACAGAGAATGGGAATATTTTCTTAAAACACATTGCTGGAGACCTTCATTTATAGTTATACCAGAAGACAACTGGCCTTACATAAGCTTTGTTATCCCCAGCAGGTGACTGCTATTTCTTTGAATCCATTGTGACATGAGTTTATTATCTTTCTAATTCTTCAAGATGAAGTAAGAAAAACAAACAAACAAACAAAAAGCCAAAGAGAATGGTCCAGATAGCTTTGCCTATCTACAACTGTCAACTAAGTGGAATGAAAACTCATTTCTTTCTCTTATATCGCTTCCCCCTCCCCCCCCCCCCCCCCTTTATTTATCCTTTTTCTACAATTACTTGGTTTAGACAGCCAAAGTTGTGCATTTTCCAATACTGTGAGACTGTGAGCACCAAGGTAGCTGAAAGCAATGTTTTTAAGAGGCACATGCTGGGCTTGATTTTACCAGCATGGTGAGGAACAGGTGAGAGATTGCAAATCTGTAGCAGGAAGGTTGCATGTGCCATTCAACACCAGGAAGACAGACATATAATTTTCTGCCTTTCATTTTTTTTCTCTCTTCTTTTGTGTACCTTTGTGTTGGTGTCTTTAAGAAAACACAATCCAACAAGAACAGCAACAGAACAACAAACAGAACAAAAAGGCTTTGTCTTTAACAATGTCTCAAAGGATGTCATAACAAGCTTCCCTGAAAAACAGTATTGCCATGTGAAGAACCAGTACAGCTAAACCAATGAGAATTAGGAATGTTGCTGAAAGTTTTAACTTATACTCTACAGTACAAAATAAAATATTTAAATATGGGACTAAACATAATTTACAAATGGAATTAGCAGAGGAATTTGGACCAACAGAGTTAGACTTACTACCACAACATGGGTTAGCTTTTTAGTTACGGCTATATCAAAAGAGACATGCAAACACCTTTAACATCTCTGTCTTTTTATTCTATTAAAAATACAATAATAGTATATATAGGTATTATGAGTCACAGACCAATCACCATCTTTCAGTATCTTACTGTCAACAAGGAAGGTGTGGCTGGAACTCACAAAAAAATTATCAACATTGCTCACCTGGATTTTCCACTCCAGCAGCCACTTGAAAACCACACTTCAAATTCATCTGATCTAAAGTTACCTAGCTGGTCTATAAATATTGCTGATTCTTTGCTGCATTCTGAGAAGCACTGTCTCTGATTTTACAGCCTTGTTTTCCTCTTCAAGTTCAAACATAGTATCGTGCCTAATGGATGTTATCTCTGGAACAACTACCTTTGCATAGTACCTTTTCATCACCTTCTTTCAGATAAAACCCATACAGCTCAAATTTACACTCATCAATTGTTGTAGACCATTAAGATTTTTGGTCATTAACTTGTTGCCTCCAGAGATCCTATTGAACTGTTTTTCAAGTGCTGGAACTTACCCTCCAGGCTTGTAAAACTTGAAGCAGCCCTAACTGAGGATACAATACTATAACACAGTGAAGACTTCAGTACACACTATTTGCCACTACACATTCTGATTAGGCCAGGTAAGCAACTAATCACAGGAAAATAATCTGACTTTCAAGAATGAAGGTCGGTGGCTTTTTTTTGAAAAAATAAAAATAAATTCAATTATGTGATAGTGTCCCTTAGTTACTTTTGGTTGGTCCTTGCTCATTTAATTAATGTATAATTACTCTTTAGTAGAAAAGGATTTGTGGGAATAATATCTTCTATAAGGCAAAGAAAGACAGAAAACAGAAAACAGAAGAGGCAAGCTTCTGGAGTGCCTCAGGAGTGCCTCAGTATCCATCAGATCTGAAAAGTGATAAAAAATGGGTAACAAGAAAGTAGACATATCTTTTTTGAGTGAAACAAAATTACATTAACCAATTTGATGACTTTAGAGAAAAGGTTAGTCAGAATCCAGTGAGCAAAAATAGAAAGTTAAGAAGTTGTTAGCTCATGTGGAGCAGAGAAAGAAAAGGGCTTTTACCATCTCTGTTAGAGGAATAGGTTAGCTGAAAAACTGTATGGACCATTAAACCAATGTCTTTATTGAGACCTTTATTTTTAGTAGCAAGTAGAGCTATGAATTTTAGTGGGCAGGTTCATCTTCTGAAGGTGTCTTTGAGGATCAGGACTGAGTAGTCAGAAACAGTGAAAAATGTTCTCATACTGTTAAGTGGCTGTTTCCATCCCTTATAAATTGAGTGCAGTCTAGCACACAGCACTCATTTAAGTGCACCCATATTGTGTTCACAGGATTACTCAGTCCATTGCATGAAGTATACCACAGATTGGGCTGAACATGCATAGGACCTATAGATTTTGATGGTTTTGTTTTCAGGAGTATTAACCATGGTAGTTGTGGAGAATGTTGCATTGTTCTGGCACAGTCTAGTTCCATTTGACTTTTGTTGATATACTTGACTTTATTTCTGAACATAAGATTTGCAAGGCCGGGGATGGTTTAAAAGTTATGAAAGGAGTCATTATCAGAATCTTAGATCTCAGTCTAGAGTAGGTTGTTGTTCTCAAGGGTACATAGTTAAGGGGGTTTTTCCATTTGTAGGTAAAATTCACTTTGGCAAACAAATATCTTGTACTTAATGCAGCCTTTAAAGTCAATTTCAAATATGCTACTTTGGCATTATAGATTATTTACTCACAGTAGAGTATTATACTGAGTAGTTCAGGAAGTAAAAAAAAAATACTTTTGTGACAAATGCTGATAAGGAACCTGTTTTCTAAGTGATTAAACATGAAACTCTATAGAAACATCAGTTAAGCTTAGCTTGTAGCACATGTACATTCTTAAATCCTTCATGGACACTTATTTTTTTAATTACAAACTTTATCTTTCATGCACTTTCTGCTGCTGGTTAAAATTCTCCAAAGGCACTCTTGAGCACTCATGAAGGTTTGGACATAAAATCTCGTCCTACACCATTCTTTAAGCAGGGTTTCTCCAGTGGGATGGATTTCAACTTTACCGAGCAAACACTGAAACGGCTAGTTTTCATCACTGTGATCACAATTGTAGGAAAAAATGAATTAGCTTGACAAAGTAGAGTTATTAGCTGACTAATGAGAGACTATAACAGAGTCAGTACTCCTTACCAAACTATAATAGCTTCCCAAATCTTCTCTATGTATTAACATTTAATAGGAAAAAAAACAATTAAAGCAAAGTAGAACTGATAATCACAGAAAGGAGATGATCTTGGCAAACTGGGATTGGTGGAAAGAAGCCATTATTGATTGTAATGAATACTCAGTTTAGGTTAATTATGAGTAAGGACTGAACTTTGAAGGCTAGGAAAATTTTTGGAAAGTAGTAAATTGAAGTAGGTATACGTTTCATTTTCCAGTGTATCCTACTATGTATCAATGTATCTTAGTATGAAAATGTATCATTATGTTTTATTTATGCTCAATCAATACAGTCCAAAAATAATGATTACATCTTCTCTAATGATTTTTATGACATTAAATAAATATGTATAAAACTAATTACCTACAGGTTTTAAAGGTACTTGCTTTCATATCCTGGAACTTGAATGTTCAACAAATCCTATCTTATCAGAAGGGAAGGAAAGGGAAGGGATTTGTATTTCTTGGTAGATTTCTTTTTAAAAGAAAGGTGAAACAGGCAACACATCAATTCCTTCCGGTCAAAACTGCAATGTTCTTATCATCCACACAAGACAGGGAAAGATCAGTTCCCTCTCGTTGCATTCAAATTCATCTTCCTGCAGGGGACCTTAACACATCCAGTACAAGTTAATATGCTATGGCTGGGCAATACAATTGATAATTGCAGGAAATTTCTGGGTACATATGAAACCTTGTAAGACAGAGCCCTAAACAAATCTAAATGTTATCACTATTTCCTCGGGAGCTTTGGAAGTGAGGCTTTATGGGATATGTCTCTGTGCTAAAACAGTATGTGAGGAATTGTATTGAGCTGGACCTTAGCCTGCCCATAATGAAGAATCATTAGTTCCCTACTTTATTCTCTTTTGGAGTGTTCTGTTTACTTTTCTTTTAGACAAAACATAGTTAAAGGATAGTTCATGCTGGAGACCTTTCCCAGACCTTTAAACTCATCCAGCTCTATACATCCCAGGAGGCATTGTATCCTCATATATTCCCCATGATACCATGACAGAATCTAATGTATACTTCATGTGTCTCTACTTCCATTTTATGAAACAACACTGTTGTGAGCAGTGTTGTTTCAGGCATTTACAAATGAAAAATAGCACACAATAACAACTTTATCTTCAGGACATGGGGGACATAACATCAGACCCAGTGGAAACACAGAATCACAGAATGCCTGCAGTTGGAAGGGACCTCTAGAGGCCATGTGGTCCAGCTCCCCTGCTCAAGCAGGGACACACAGAGCTGCTTGCCCAGGACCACGTCCAGGTGGATTTTCAAGACCTGCAAAGAGGGCAATTCCACAGCCTCTCTGGACAACCTGTGCCAGTGCTCAGTTACTCACACAGTAAAGTGCCTCCTGATGTTTAGACAGAATCTCGTGTTCTAGTTTGTTCCCACTGCCTCTGGTTCTGGCATATGGCACCACTGAAAAGAGCCTGGTTCTGCCTTGTTTCTGTCTCTTTTGTCTGGGAGCCCAGAACTGGACACTACTTCAGGCATGGCCTCAACAATGCTGAATAGAGGGGAAGGATCAACTCTCTTAAAGTGCTGGTAATACTTTGCCTAATGCAGCCAAGGATAGTTAACCTTCTTAGTGGCAAGGGCACAGTGCTGGCTCATATTCAACTTGTTGTCCACCAGGACTCCTAGGTCCTTTTTCTGCAAAGCTGCTTTCCAGCTGGGTCCTGTTGCCTGGGGTACAGGATTCTGTACTTCTTGATGAAATTCATGAGGTTCTTGTTGGCCCTTCTCTCCAGCCTGTTGAGGTCCCTCTGGATGACAGCATGTCTGTGAATTAGCCACTGCCCTCAGCTTTGTGTCATCTCTAACACAAGGCCATGCAGTATTTAACCTAAAGTATAGGTAAACTGCTCCTCAGAGGGTGTCCACATAGCAGTGTGGTCACAAACTAGTGGGCATCATTTGGACTTTAAATTTTCTAGAATCAATGCCTGTAGGAACTAGATGCAACCATCATGACCCAAATGTGATTAAAGTCACAAGTTTATATTTATTTTAAGTTGTTCATTGCCTGCTCTTCTATGTTAGCACTATCTATTTATCAAAGGGATAACAAGGCTTTGGTCAACAGGTTTAACACTTTTGGTCAAGGTCCTGAAGAATTGTCTGTGCTCTTCACAAATTTTGCTGCACAAAATGTGCTGCACTCACAAGACCATATGAAATTACTGTAATCCTGTGAAAAGACTAAGAATATGACTGCATTATTTTCTATTTGGGGGAGATATTTTCAAGTCATAGCTTAACAAATTTTACATCTGAGACTCCTGCACTGTCTTAAGCAACAATCTCTAAGTAGCAACTCACAATTTACTAGAAAAAAAGAAAAATAGATATTAAACTCCTTGTGATAAAATGGACTGATAAACACTTGCCTTCCTAATATTTTTTTTCTCAATATGCATATTATCATCACAGAAAATACCTTCTTTTAACCATTGGTTCCTTACAAATGTAAAGAGAACCAAACAATTTTATTAATTTGCATAAATAGTGAAAAAAAAATCTGAACATGAAAAATATGTTGCATTTAAGATTTAAAACTTTAGAATGCTCAGCCATTATGAACTGATTACCTATGTAGTGCTGCTGAAGCCAATAGTATATTTGTTCTCTTTAAAAGCCAGATCCCACTCAGGAACTGTGATTATCATTTTCAAAGACTACACGTGACATATATCAGATATGAAATTCTTCTTTGCAACTTCACATGGGAGGTGGTGTGACTTGTGATATTTCCAGGACAACAGTTTTTCAGGGTGTAAAAATGACACAAAAGATACAATTGAAAAGATGTGGAAACTTCTCTATCATTTACACAGGAAGTACATTGACATTTTTATGTCAGATGAGGCTCTCACACCATTTTCATTTTAATTTTCTTATGATTCAATCCCAACAGGAAACAAAAGTTTCAGTCTGTTTTCTCTTCCAATTGTCTATTTCTAGCCCAGTCTGGCACGATGCTCTTCCTAATCAACTGATGGTCCAAGCTTAGTTTACTAACATAAGTTTACAACAGCTTAGCTTACTAGCATAAATTTAGCCAAGGTTATCAGATGAGTAGGGCTACAGCATGGAAGAGCATGAACTTTGTCATGTACATATAAATTTTGAACAAGAGAACAACTTAGAGGGTTGGATTTTTCTTTGCTTGTTTTTGTTTGAACATGCATATGAAGTTGATAAGGTGCTCTCCATAAGTGCTTCTGTTACTGACATGAGTGAGAATAAATGAAACATTTATATGCTTGGAGGAGGACCCCAGGTTGCTAAGAGATGTGTCAACCAGCAAGCACATTAGAGGAAGGAATGATAAATCACTGATGGTGATAAACTTGAGAAGTGGCCTAAAAATGTAATATACAATCCAATAAAGACAAAATAATCAACTACACAAATGTTTTGTTAAGAATGACTGGGGAAAAAAAAAAAAAAAAAAAAAAAAAAAAAAAGCTCTTCAGAAAACTATCTAGACCTTATAGTATAAACAATCACGTGCTAAGCATGAAGCAACAGTGTAATGCTGTACTGAAAAAGGTAAATGCTAAACAGAGATGCAAATATAAATATCATTTAGAAAACATGATCTTAATTCTTCTGTTGAGGTTGAGCATTGAGGTGGAGTGTTGTTAAGGCTCCAGCTGAATACTGTGTCCAGTTGTGAACATCAGACTTCAAAACCGATATCAACCAACAAGAGAATTTGCTCTCCCAAGCAAAGAAAACTATCAGAAGGCTGAAAATATGAGGTCAAGTTGAAAGTATTAATAGTGTCAATTTAGTTCAGAGGAAAAAAAAATGTGGGGCATGGTAATACTCAGTAAATATTCAGAAAAATATTCAGAAAGGCTTTATCTTATCAAAAAGCAAGACTCTTTTAATGTCCACTACAAACAGGACAATTGAGTGAGCTTAAAGGGGTTTAGGTGGCACACACAGAAAACCTTTGTCAGGAAAACCTGACAAACCAGGGCTTGTCAGGCTCTGAAGCAGATTGCTGCCTGGGCAGGTTTGTAACCTCCATTGTCAGAGGTCTGAAAGAGGGTTTTGGTCTTGCAGTTTCTGTTTTAGGGCATGGATATCTGATGGATATATCACAGTGGACTAAATAACTTCTTGATGTCCCTTTTATTCTATTTTCAGTGAGTCTATGATTAGATTAGCAGTGGCTTGGATCACACTCCAGCAATCTTTTTACTATGCTTTTTAGAGCTGATATAAGGAAAAGAACTGAAGTATAGAAAAGCAAAGTGAGGTGAGGAAAAAGATGAAAAGGGGAAGCGGAAAAAGCAACCAGTAATGGAAGAGAAAGAAATATAGCAAAGGATGGAGAACACCTCATTGAGCCCTAAATCATTAATAAATGTTGAATTTGCAGCTTTGTACATAAAAATTGCAAATTAATTTATTCTGGAAATGTTCAGGCCCAACTGGATAAAAGCCTGAGCAATTTGATCTGAATTTGGATAGGAGGTTGAACTAGATTATCTCCTGATGTCCCTTCTCACCTGAATTATCTTACCTTCCCACAAGTTGCTACCCCACTTTATCTCTGTACTTACAATGACCTTTCCAAATGCATACCTTAGTCTTTTAGATACGTAAATGTAATTTACACATTAACGCTCTTGCACAAATATTTCTGATTAGAAAAATATAGAGTGAAGACAAATAATACTTTTTTTTCTAGAGAAATGTACTAAAACCTTCTAGGTCTTAAATCCCTAGCAATCAATATGAAGATGGCTTTAGAAATACCAGATTTGTAGTTGTTTGAAGTTGGGAACTTGTGTCATTAATTATTGGTGGGTGAGAAGCTACTGTAGCCCTAGATAAAATGTAATTTTTTGCCAGTGTTCCAGATTTAAAAGCAGCTTTAAAGCTCCCTGACTCAAACATTTAACCTGATTTATGGGTTGTGCTCTGAGAGTACTAAGCCTAAGTCTCACTAAGATCACTTTAAATGACTTTTAAAATTAAGTAAAGAGCCAAATCTAACCACTAATCTAAACATACTGTGAAATATTAATTATGCATTTTAAGTGAAGGGAATAAACAAAAAATAATTTAATCTGTGACATATAATAAATCCCAAAATATATCCTTGCTGAAGGCATTTTCTAAATAAACACTTGTTTTTAAACCACAAAGGAACTGAAGTAGAAACCATTACTTACTGAGTCAGAAGCTGGTTATTAAACATTTTTTTTGTGGTCAGCTTCTAAAAATACAGAAACATTTATAAGGGGTGAATACAGTGAGAGAAAAGTAGCTTAATATCAAAGTGAAGGAAAGATGTTAAGCCTGGCAATGTTCATTAATGAGATACAACTACTTAAGATTAATTGTAACTGCTGAACCAAGGTAAAATATATTTTAAGTTGGCATGCAGTTCTAATATTTGGTCAACATATTATACAACTACAAAATCTGAAACCAAATTTTAAAACTGTACTTCCATAGACAAATTGATTGCAATCCCCTAGGTATACATTCCTCCTCTTCTGTCAACATGCAGAAAGTCCTCTGTGCAAAGTTCCACACATTGCAGAATACAAACATCATGTTCATGTTCTAAATAAACCAAGGGCCTGCTAAAACTGGTCCCTTTTCACTGGACAATCTCATCAGTACTAGAATAAGATAGGTCAGGAAGACCTTCTTGGCATGTGTGATACTCCTTACTATTCTTCCAGCCCTTCTTCTGTACAATTTGAGCACTACAAGGCCATGCACCAGTTTACTACTGAAGAGATGTCTTTTTTTTTTTTCCTATTGAGCTACACAGATATAAGATACATACATTCATACATTCCATAGCGAGACTATTAACGTTAGAATTATTGTAAGTGAAATCCTAATACCCTCCCAAATATATAAAGAAATGAAAATCAAAACAGAATCATTAAGCTGTGGGGTTTTCCCCTCATGACCTTTCTTTAATCTAAGTAACAGTGCTATCTCAGAGAACACTCACCTGGGGGATCTGGACAGATTAAATATTCACATGTACAGATGTGAATATTTAATAAAAGAGACATTGGTAACAGACAGGGTGAGAACAGTTTAAACACTGTATAAAGTATGGTTCATGTTCAGTCTTTTTCTTTGGCAAAGCAACTTTAGGCAAGGGCAAGAAGAAAATTGCACTGAAGTCTGGATTCAGCTTTTTCCCACCAAAGTTACTACCTCTCCATCTTTCCCACACAGAATTATTACCTTTCAGTTCTGATCCAAACAGCCCACAACATACAGATCTATGTCTGGAATGATGTATAACTTACATTACAAGTGACTAGTATATTACAAGAATATTCCTAGGACTCTGCACCATGGACCTTCATAAAGTCACACTAGATCAGTAGTAAGGCCACTATGGCCAAGAATCAATCTAGCTTCTTTTGCTGACTGCTGTTTTTCCCTAGAACCTTTATTTTTCCTTCTAGCTTACAGTCTCAATAAGCACTCATATACACACCTCTGCTGCTGAAAATTTGCTCTGTTCTAGTCTGACTTTCTACCTTTTCTTCTGAATATGTTGATGGTGTACTATCTACCTTTTCAATAATAGCATCACATCACATTGTTCATCATGTAAATATGTTTGTTCTAAATATCTCTATAGATTATTTTTCTCAGTTTCTTTTTTTTTTAATATTATTAACAAGGTAATGCCCTTAATGAACAGTTACAATACCAGTAATCTGTGCTTACAGCCTAATTTCAGGCATGAGAAAAATACTTCCTGTTGGTTTAGATGTAGAGAGATACAACCTTCAGTGAGTTCAGAGGTTATATTTTTGCATGAACATTCCAATTTTTCTGACATAACTCCAGTCTGATTACATGTGCTTACACAGACCCTGTGTCAACAGTCAGACCTGGTTATTGTCTATTTCTCCATAAGCCATTAGCCACTGAAATTACTGGAATTCTTAAATTTAAAAAACACCATGAGCTCATCAACAAATGGACTCGATCTCTACAGTGTTTTACCAAAAGAAGAGTGTCACTACAGCAGGGAGCAGGTTGGTTCCTGTGTATGTATATATTCGTACATATAAAAAGTGGTTTCGTAAAACCACTGTATTGGACTTTCGGAGGGCTGACTTTGTGCTGCTCAGGACACTGGTTGGTAGAGTCCCTTGGGAGGCGGTTCTGAAGGGCAGAGGAGTCCAGGAAGGCTGGGCGCTCTTCAAGAGGGAAATCTTAATGGTGCAGGAGCGGTCTGTCCCCACGTGCCCAAAGACGAGCTGGCGGGGAAGAAGACCAGCCTGGCTGAACAGAGAATTGTGGGTTGATCTTAGAAGAAAAAAGAGGGTTTATAATCTTTGGAAAATTGGGCAGGCCACTAGGGAGGACTATAAGGATATCGCGAGGCTGTGCAGGGACAAAATTAGAAAAGCCAAAGCTCATCTGGAGCTCAATCTGGCTACTGCTGTTAAAGATAACAAAAAATGTTTTTATAAATACATCAACACGAAAAGGAGGACTAAGGAGAATCTCCATCCTTTACTGGATGCGGGGGGAAACTTAGTTACAAGAGATGAGGAAAAGGTGGAGGTGCTTAATGCCTTCTTTGCCTCAGTCTTTAATGGCAATTCCGATTGTTCTCTGGATACCCAGTACCCTGAACTGGTGGAAGGGGATGGGGAGAGAGATGTGGCCCTCACTATCCATGAAGAAATGGTTGGTGACCTGGTACGGCACTTGGATGTGTACAAGTCGATGGGGCCGGATGGGATCCACCCGAGGGTACTGAGAGAACTGGCAGAGGTGCTGGCCAAGCTGCTTACCATCATTTATCAACAGTCCTGGCTATCGGGGGAGGTCCCAGTTGACTGGCGGCTAGCAAATGTGACGCCCATCTACAAGAAGGGCCGGAGGACTGACCCGGGAAACTACAGGCCTGTCAGTTTGACCTCAGTGCCAGGGAAGCTCATGAAGCAGATTATCTCGAGAGTCGTCACGCAGCACTTGCAGGGAAAGCAGGCGATCAGGCCCAGTCAGCATGGGTTTACGAAGGGCAGGTCCTGCTTGACGAACCTGATCTCCTTCTATGACAAAGTGACGCGCTGGGTGGATGAGGGAAAGGCTGTGGATGTGGTCTACCTTGACTTCAGCAAGGCTTTTGACACCGTTTCCCACGGCATTCTCCTCAAGAAACTGGCTGCTCTTGGCTTGGACTGGCGCACGCTTCATTGGGTTAGAAACTGGCTGGATAGCCGGGCCCAAAGAGTCGTGGTAAATGGAGTCAAATCCAGTTGGAGGCCGGTCACTAGTGGCGTTCCCCAGGGCTCGGTGCTCTTCAACGCCGGTCCTCTTCAATATCTTCATTGATGATCTGGATGAGGGCATTGAGTGCACCCTCAGTAAGTTTGCAGATGACACCAAGTTAGGTACGTGTGTCGATCTGCTCGAGGGTAGGAAGGCTCTGCAGTAGGATCTGGATAGGCTGGACCGATGGGCCGAGGTCAACTGCATGAAGTTCAACAAGGCCAAGTGCCGCGTCCTGCACCTGGGGTGCAATAACCCCAAGCAGAGCTACAGGCTGGGAGATGAGTGGTTGGAGAGCTGCCAGGCAGAGAAGGACCTGGGAGTGATGGTTGATAGTTGGCTGAATATGAGCCAGCAGTGTGCTCAGGTGGCCAAGAAGGCCAACAGCATCCTGGCCTGTATAAGAAACAGTGTGGCCAGCAGGGCTAGGGTGGTGATCGTCCCCCTGTACTCGGCTCTGGTGAGGCCGCACCTCGAGTACTGTGTTCAGTTTTGGGCCCCTCACTACAAGAAGGACATGGAGGTGCTCGAGCGAGTCCAGAGAAGGGCTACGAAGCTGGTGAGGGGCCTGGAGAACAAGTCTTACGAGGAGCGGCTGAGGGAGCTGGGACTGTTCAGCCTGGAGAAGAGGAGGCTCAGGGGTGACCTTATCGCTCTCTACAGGTACCTCAAGGGAGGCTGTAGCGAGGTGGGGGTTGGTCTGTTCTCCCATGTGCCTGGTGACAGGACGAGGGGAAATGGGCTTAAGTTGCGCCAGGGGAGTTTTAGGTTGGATCTCAGGAAGAACTTCTTTACCGAAAGGGTTGTTAGACACTGGAACGGGCTGCCCAGGGAAGTGGTGGAGTCACCATCCCTGGAGGTCTTTAAAAGACGTTTAGATGTAGAGCTTAGGGATATGGTTTAGTGGGGACTGTTAGTGTTAGGTCAGAGGTTGGACTTGATGATCTTGAGGTCTCTTCCAACCTAGAAAATTCTGTGATTCTGTGATTCTGTGATATACCACACTGTGCACTGTGCTGACGTATTCTAGAAAAAGAGTGCACTGAGTCATACGGTCTCTTGAAGAGGAGACATGCCACAGAAGTACTTGGCAGCCTCCTTATAACGCAACCATGTTCCCTCTGCAGACAGCCACTGCTCAGGTTAAACAAAGAAGGGCTAAGGTTATTTTCTATCATTACTGTCTGTCTTCACACACAGAAGAACAGAGACCCAAGGACTGGAACGGGCTCTTTCCCTCTGTGGAGCTTGAAATAGGAATCTGCTTTAGTGTTCACATACCCACACACCACAGTTATAATTGCTGGAACTAATAAATCAAAACAAGACATTTCATGGGAAGTTACAACAAGACTTTTTTTCTTAAGAAATAGATATAGTTTGAAATATTGTCTCCAAACATCACCATCTGTGCAGTTTCATTAGTGCAGACACTTGGGAGAGGAACTGAGAATTTTAGAGGAGCAACAGAGAGTATCTATTGGTAGTGGAGAGGTGATTGATATTTGTGTACCTCTAACTTTGGTATATCAACAAGAGAATGACTTAGCTGCACGTATAATGCTTGGGTAAATGTATGTTTGGAAAAGTACAGACATATAGGGGCAGTGTCCATTGAACTAAAACTGCTGTATCTGCTTAATCACTTAACCCCTAACAAATTAACAGTAGAGGGACAGATCACACCATTATTCAAGAACCCTTAGCTGAAAAATATACTTACGTCTTTGTAGGCCCCTAACTACACTGTGTGGCAGACTTAGACCAGCACTCAGTCCATGAACGGTAGCAAGCCCCACAGCAACCAGGTATCCAGGGAGTAAAATCTGTTCAAGAGACTCTGGGCCTTAATATTCATTGAAAACTCTGGATCCTTACAAACAGCAAATACACAAACACACACAGACAGGTACATACACATTTATACTTGTATATATGTGATTGCATATAACGCATCACAATGGTAAAAAACTTCTTCTGGCATCCAGTGATGGGCAAAATCATACTTAAGACCACATCCATATCCTATGTTGTAACATAAAGCATTTTAGCCAGCTTGTAAATATATACTGTGTCATGTTACAAGCAGACAGACAAATAAGGAGTTTTAATTGTTTAGCTTTTAATAAAAACCTTTGTTTACTGAGTTAATTGATAAAATGGATTTGGGTCAATTTACAACAGGCACCCTAAAATCTGAACTCTGAAGGAGTGGAATCCTTCTGGGCATGCATTTGCTTTCAAAAATGCTTGCAATTTGTACTTAAGTGGTGACAAGTGATGCACGGATGAAGGAACAAAACATCCCTTTCATGCTCAGTGATACAGAGGAAGATCATATACACATTCCAGAAAAGATAGTGCACATCTGTGCTCTGAAAGCTTGGCTTTCAAACCCTCCGAGGACACAAACCACTTTTTAGAGAAAATGAAAAAAGGCACTTGCATTGTTTTATTTTTCTCTTGTGCCTATAAAATATTTCTCTCTGCAGAACTGCAACTAGCCACTGTTACAAAGATTAAGGAGGCAATCTACAAGAAATAAAAGCATTAAATTTAATGCTTCTGAAGTTTAATCCATGCACAGTTTGCAACACTCAAGTGTTCTATCACACACAATGCACACACCTACAGTCACACACACCCATCAGCAATGGATAATCCTTTCAAACAGCCCACGCTATATCACAATCACTGAGAAAATGATCCCATGCATTCAGGAGCACGGTAGGATTCCCACTCAGAGCTATTTGACCTTTGCCCAGGTTCCACTGATATGCTTTTGATCAGATGATTTTCAAAGGCTAATTTCTCATCATAAGGAAAACAACACTGCTGACAGCAAGTTTGTAAGTTTAGAAATACTGTTCTACTTCTTGAATTCTTTACAAACAGCTTGTATTATACATTTTAGTTGTTTTGCTATCATACATCAGTTCTGTTTCAAAGTTTCAGAGACCATTCTCAGAGACCATCAGTTTCAAAGACCATTCTGCCAGTGAAATTAAACAGCTGCTTAAAATGAAAAGTAGCGCATGATCTATGCTGTTTCCATCTGACTTTCCTTTTATTCTTCGCTTTCACAAGTAAGCTGATCTATGCGAGAGCAAATTCAAAATCATGTTTACTGACTTTAGTGGACTTAAAATCTCATGCAAAAGTTTGCACTAAAATGAAGTTTTGAGGGGTTTTGTTTGTTTGTTTATTATGGCAATACTGGAAGGATTCTGTAAGCAGCACAATTCAAACAGATGCATTGTGTACAAAATGTTTACATGCATTTTATTACTTTTTTTGAAGAATGGCAAAATATAATATTTGGAGGACTCTCTGTGATCTCTATTAAAATGGTGTATTGTTATAAATATGGCACCTGTCAGCTGGCCTCAGGTCATGCAGAGGTATTTTGCATATGGCTGCATAAAACTACAGCACAACTTTTTATAAGAATATATGAAAACAGAAAATGCAGAGAAAAAGCAGCCAAAAACCTAATGAACAGTTCACTTGAAACTATACTAGCTGACAATAGCATCACTGATCAACTCCATAGTGAATCCAGCCCTGTGCAGGAGGCTAACTCTCTGGGTATCTGATTTTCACAGCTACAGAAGAGATCATGTTGTTTCTCAGAGACTTTTGCTGTTTCCCCCTTAAAGAGCTTGGTGCATCATATATTGTATATGTTTATTAAGTGGTAGTTTTCTGATTGCTGAAGAGGTAAAGTGGCCTAATATACTGAGCACAAGGCCAAAAGCCAATAACTCCCAAGCTCTAACGTTGGCTCTGACACTCACTGACTCACTGTGTGGTTTGGATTTAACAGATGCCATTTTTCCCTAAATGAAGGCAGTATTTTTTAAGAACCACAAAAAGAGCAGCAAGGGATAATTATTATTTTACTGTGTTTTGAAAACACAAAGCAGCAAATCTATCTACCGAGCTAGACGTGAGGTTTTCAGAGTTTTCCTCAGTAATATGGAGAGGAGACAGATTTTGTGCCATCAGCAGAAGGAAAACCAGTTGCTAAGGCAAGATATGTGTGGGAACTGTGGGATGAAGCCCAGACTGAAGGAAGCTGTTTTACTTTCTAATCCAGACAGAGCCAACCAGTAATTGCAGTAGTCTCTTGGGCTACTTGACCTGCTGAGGATGCTGTGCCTGACCCCCAGCTCAATTAGCACCCATGTCCAGCTGGCAGCAACAAGCTCTAACCAGGGAGAGCAGGCAGAGCTGGTCCAGGAAGGACACTGTGTCTGGAGTGGGAGCCAGCAGGGAGTGGGGACAAGCACGGTGCCACAGATGGGTGACCCCACTGGATTGCGGAGACTATGCCACAAATACTGCTGCTGGGCAGCCTCTCCTCAGCCTGTCCTGGAGCAGCTTGAGGCAGCTGTGCCAGCAGCTTTCTAGACATCTGCTCCACACTCCCACCAATGCTGGGAAGTCACTGGTCCATATCAAGAGCTAGTTTACCCGCCCAAAGTCTGCAGATCATTTTGGACCTGCATCAAGATGTGGAGGGAGATTGTTGCCAGCCAACAGCGCTTGGGCCAAACCTGTCTGTAGTCACTTGGTTTGTTCCTGCCTTGGTGGGACACACAGCACTCAGCAAGATTCCCCCATACTGGATAAACACATCAGCCACACACCAGTTTTAAGGCTGCAGGTCGGAGGTATGATGTGTGTGACGTTATTGTTTTATGCAGAATGGGAGGTCCCTCGGGAAGAACAGAAAACCCAGGTACTGCCTGTAATAAATGTTGTATGCCTTAATCTTGCAGTCACCAGGTCTCCCCTTAATGGCTCAGTGAACAGTTGTTTCAGGGGCAGAGGGGGCATTCTTTCAGATTCAAGCACAGCTTTATCTGATGTTAATGTGGACTATGGGTGATTTTCAAAGATTTTCATAAATTAGTGAAAAATAACAACAGTAAACACAGCCTCTTCTGGACACAGCCATAACTGCTGTGTCTTCTAAGCCTACTAATGAGATCCTAGGGCTTAGTCCCTAGTCCCCAGGATTGCTGACATATGCTAGGCAGCTTTGTAGGAATCCTTTCTAGTAGCATTTCCAATTAAAAGTAATGAAAAACAATCTTGGGTGTTTCTCTCCCTCCCCACAGTGTTTCCCAATAAGAAATAGTCAAAGTATTTCACTGCTTGTGTGTGGGTTAGGAAGCCAGTAGACAAAAACACCGATAAAATGCACTTAAAAACTAGCAGCAGGCTACAGTACTAAATTTAAAAGCTATTAGAAATCAATTGGGACTTCAACAGAACCTGAGGGGCAGGCTGATGTAATGGAAGGCAGTCTATTAAATATAAATGTCAATTATGCAACAAGTTTAAAGTTCCTGTTCTCCACAACAACAAAAGAACAAGAGCAAAAAGAATAACAATAATAATAATAAAATGCAAAAGATGCAGTGCTAGCTTAGGGCCTCATCTTGTCACAGGCCCACAACCTGAGGGTGTGTTACTAACAGCTATGGTCCTATGAGCAGATCTAAGTAAAGGACAATCAGGCAAGCATTTGTAGGAACCTGAATTTAGAAAACAGTGAAGGTATCAACTATCAGAGGCATCCTGGTGTGGTGTTTGGGGATGGTGCCTCAGTGATATTTAGAGAACATCTTAAAAACTCCTTTAAAGTGTAATGCTACCAACCACGTAAAAAAAAAAAAAAAAAAAAAAAAAAAAAACTTTTACCAGTGCTGCAGTGCTGAAGTAAAGCTTACAAAAAAATGACATCTCAAGTCTTTCTTAAATATTACCTATATGTATCCCTCTCAAGGATATCTCTTCTCATTGGCACTTTAAAATGCACTACACATACATAAGGTCATAATGACTTCTTCCCTAAATCTCTACACTTATGCAAAAAGAACTAGCAGATGATAGGAAAAAATTGTTCCTCCATCCTGAGTCTGTCAGAAAAGCTTAATTCCAGCAGCCAGCTTAAGAAAAAAAAAAAAAAAAAAAAAAAAAAAAAAAAAAAAAA